>NW_028246391.1:0-96928 GCF_964263255.1 Lissotriton vulgaris | reverse complement strand
TTTGAACGTCAGTTCACATTTGTAGGTGGATCATCAGTGTTAGAGCTAAAATTAGCATGTTTAAAGTGATTTTCATGCTTCCAGGGGCCCAAAACACAAGATTTATGGAATGGTTAAAAGTGCATGAAAATGGCCAATTTACTCACTCTGAGTTCTCAAAAAGGGTTTCTTCACCCCGGGAAGTTAATTAAATACCATTTGGAGGCATTTAATGTTCGAGCAAAAACGGCTGATTTTCGACAAAAGAGATAACACCCCCCCATTACGTCATGCTTCAGAAATGTGGAAAATGGTCCGTTTTCAAATGTTTTATTTTTGAACGTCAGTTCACATTTGTAGGTGGATCATCAGTGTTAGAGCTAAAATTAGCATGTTTAAAGTGATTTTCATGCTTCCAGGGGCCCAAAACACAAGATTTATGGAATGGTTAAAAGTGCATGAAAATGGCCAATTTACTCACTCTGAGTTCTCAAAAAGGGTTTCTTCACCCCGGGAAGTTAATTAAATACCATTTGGAGGCATTTAATGTTCGAGCAAAAACGGCTGATTTTCGACAAAAGAGATAACACCCCCCCATTACGTCATGCTTCAGAAATGTGGAAAATGGTCCGTTTTCAAATGTTTTATTTTTGAACGTCAGTTCACATTTGTAGGTGGATCATCAGTGTTAGAGCTAAAATTAGCATGTTTAAAGTGATTTTCATGCTTCCAGGGGCTCGGGAAGTTAATTAAATACCATTTGGAGGCATTTAATGTTCGAGCAAAAACGGCTGATTTTCGACAAAAGAGATAACACCCCCCCATTACGTCATGCTTCAGAAATGTGGAAAATGGTCCGTTTTCAAATGTTTTATTTTTGAACGTCAGTTCACATTTGTAGGTGGATCATCTGTGTTAGAGCTAAAATTAGCATGTTTAAAGTGATTTTCATGCTTCCAGGGGCTCGGGAAGTTAATTAAATACCATTTGGAGGCATTTAATGTTCGAGCAAAAACGGCTGATTTTCGACAAAAGAGATAACACCCCCCCATTACGTCATGCTTCAGAAATGTGGAAAATGGTCCGTTTTCAAATGTTTTATTTTTGAACGTCAGTTCACATTTGTAGGTGGATCATCAGTGTTAGAGCTAAAATTAGCATGTTTAAAGTGATTTTCATGCTTCCAGGGGCTCGGGAAGTTAATTAAATACCATTTGGAGGCATTTAATGTTCGAGCAAAAACGGCTGATTTTCGACAAAAGAGATAACACCCCCCCATTACGTCATGCTTCAGAAATGTGGAAAATGGTCCGTTTTCAAATGTTTTATTTTTGAACGTCAGTTCACATTTGTAGGTGGATCATCAGTGTTAGAGCTAAAATTAGCATGTTTAAAGTGATTTTCATGCTTCCAGGGGCTCGGGAAGTTAATTAAATACCATTTGGAGGCATTTAATGTTCGAGCAAAAACGGCTGATTTTCGACAAAAGAGATAACACCCCCCCATTACGTCATGCTTCAGAAATGTGGAAAATGGTCCGTTTTCAAATGTTTTATTTTTGAACGTCAGTTCACATTTGTAGGTGGATCATCAGTGTTAGAGCTAAAATTAGCATGTTTAAAGTGATTTTCATGCTTCCAGGGGCTCGGGAAGTTAATTAAATACCATTTGGAGGCATTTAATGTTCGAGCAAAAACGGCTGATTTTCGACAAAAGAGATAACACCCCCCCATTACGTCATGCTTCAGAAATGTGGAAAATGGTCCGTTTTCAAATGTTTTATTTTTGAACGTCAGTTCACATTTGTAGGTGGATCATCAGTGTTAGAGCTAAAATTAGCATGTTTAAAGTGATTTTCATGCTTCCAGGGGCCCAAAACACAAGATTTATGGAATGGTTAAAAGTGCATGAAAATGGCCAATTTACTCACTCTGAGTTCTCAAAAAGGGTTTCTTCACCCCGGGAAGTTAATTAAATACCATTTGGAGGCATTTAATGTTCGAGCAAAAATGGCTGATTTTCGACAAAAGAGATAACACCCCCCCATTACGTCATGCTTCAGAAATGTGGAAAATGGTCCGTTTTCAAATGTTTTATTTTTGAACGTCAGTTCACATTTGTAGGTGGATCATCAGTGTTAGAGCTAAAATTAGCATGTTTAAAGTGATTTTCATGCTTCCAGGGGCTCGGGAAGTTAATTAAATACCATTTGGAGGCATTTAATGTTCGAGCAAAAACGGCTGATTTTCGACAAAAGAGATAACACCCCCCATTACGTCATGCTTCAGAAATGTGGAAAATGGTCCGTTTTCAAATGTTTTATTTTTGAACGTCAGTTCACATTTGTAGGTGGATCATCAGTGTTAGAGCTAAAATTAGCATGTTTAAAGTGATTTTCATGCTTCCAGGGGCTCGGGAAGTTAATTAAATACCATTTGGAGGCATTTAATGTTCGAGCAAAAACGGCTGATTTTCGACAAAAGAGATAACACCCCCCCATTACGTCATGCTTCAGAAATGTGGAAAATGGTCCGTTTTCAAATGTTTTATTTTTGAACGTCAGTTCACATTTGTAGGTGGATCATCAGTGTTAGAGCTAAAATTAGCATGTTTAAAGTGATTTTCATGCTTCCAGGGGCTCGGGAAGTTAATTAAATACCATTTGGAGGCATTTAATGTTCGAGCAAAAACGGCTGATTTTCGACAAAAGAGATAACACCCCCCCATTACGTCATGCTTCAGAAATGTGGAAAATGGTCCGTTTTCAAATGTTTTATTTTTGAACGTCAGTTCACATTTGTAGGTGGATCATCAGTGTTAGAGCTAAAATTAGCATGTTTAAAGTGATTTTCATGCTTCCAGGGGCTCGGGAAGTTAATTAAATACCATTTGGAGGCATTTAATGTTCGAGCAAAAACGGCTGATTTTCGACAAAAGAGATAACACCCCCCCATTACGTCATGCTTCAGAAATGTGGAAAATGGTCCGTTTTCAAATGTTTTATTTTTGAACGTCAGTTCACATTTGTAGGTGGATCATCAGTGTTAGAGCTAAAATTAGCATGTTTAAAGTGATTTTCATGCTTCCAGGGGCCCAAAACACAAGATTTATGGAATGGTTAAAAGTGCATGAAAATGGCCAATTTACTCACTCTGAGTTCTCAAAAAGGGTTTCTTCACCCCGGGAAGTTAATTAAATACCATTTGGAGGCATTTAATGTTCGAGCAAAAACGGCTGATTTTCGACAAAAGAGATAACACCCCCCCATTACGTCATGCTTCAGAAATGTGGAAAATGGTCCGTTTTCAAATGTTTTATTTTTGAACGTCAGTTCACATTTGTAGGTGGATCATCAGTGTTAGAGCTAAAATTAGCATGTTTAAAGTGATTTTCATGCTTCCAGGGGCCCAAAACACAAGATTTATGGAATGGTTAAAAGTGCATGAAAATGGCCAATTTACTCACTCTGAGTTCTCAAAAAGGGTTTCTTCACCCCGGGAAGTTAATTAAATACCATTTGGAGGCATTTAATGTTCGAGCAAAAACGGCTGATTTTCGACAAAAGAGATAACACCCCCCCATTACGTCATGCTTCAGAAATGTGGAAAATGGTCCGTTTTCAAATGTTTTATTTTTGAACGTCAGTTCACATTTGTAGGTGGATCATCAGTGTTAGAGCTAAAATTAGCATGTTTAAAGTGATTTTCATGCTTCCAGGGGCCCAAAACACAAGATTTATGGAATGGTTAAAAGTGCATGAAAATGGCCAATTTACTCACTCTGAGTTCTCAAAAAGGGTTTCTTCACCCCGGGAAGTTAATTAAATACCATTTGGAGGCATTTAATGTTCGAGCAAAAACGGCTGATTTTCGACAAAAGAGATAACACCCCCCCATTACGTCATGCTTCAGAAATGTGGAAAATGGTCCGTTTTCAAATGTTTTATTTTTGAACGTCAGTTCACATTTGTAGGTGGATCATCAGTGTTAGAGCTAAAATTAGCATGTTTAAAGTGATTTTCATGCTTCCAGGGGCTCGGGAAGTTAATTAAATACCATTTGGAGGCATTTAATGTTCGAGCAAAAACGGCTGATTTTCGACAAAAGAGATAACACCCCCCCATTACGTCATGCTTCAGAAATGTGGAAAATGGTCCGTTTTCAAATGTTTTATTTTTGAACGTCAGTTCACATTTGTAGGTGGATCATCAGTGTTAGAGCTAAAATTAGCATGTTTAAAGTGATTTTCATGCTTCCAGGGGCTCGGGAAGTTAATTAAATACCATTTGGAGGCATTTAATGTTCGAGCAAAAACGGCTGATTTTCGACAAAAGAGATAACACCCCCCCATTACGTCATGCTTCAGAAATGTGGAAAATGGTCCGTTTTCAAATGTTTTATTTTTGAACGTCAGTTCACATTTGTAGGTGGATCATCAGTGTTAGAGCTAAAATTAGCATGTTTAAAGTGATTTTCATGCTTCCAGGGGCTCGGGAAGTTAATTAAATACCATTTGGAGGCATTTAATGTTCGAGCAAAAACGGCTGATTTTCGACAAAAGAGATAACACCCCCCCATTACGTCATGCTTCAGAAATGTGGAAAATGGTCCGTTTTCAAATGTTTTATTTTTGAACGTCAGTTCACATTTGTAGGTGGATCATCAGTGTTAGAGCTAAAATTAGCATGTTTAAAGTGATTTTCATGCTTCCAGGGGCTCGGGAAGTTAATTAAATACCATTTGGAGGCATTTAATGTTCGAGCAAAAACGGCTGATTTTCGACAAAAGAGATAACACCCCCCCATTACGTCATGCTTCAGAAATGTGGAAAATGGTCCGTTTTCAAATGTTTTATTTTTGAACGTCAGTTCACATTTGTAGGTGGATCATCAGTGTTAGAGCTAAAATTAGCATGTTTAAAGTGATTTTCATGCTTCCAGGGGCCCAAAACACAAGATTTATGGAATGGTTAAAAGTGCATGAAAATGGCCAATTTACTCACTCTGAGTTCTCAAAAAGGGTTTCTTCACCCCGGGAAGTTAATTAAATACCATTTGGAGGCATTTAATGTTCGAGCAAAAACGGCTGATTTTCGACAAAAGAGATAACACCCCCCCATTACGTCATGCTTCAGAAATGTGGAAAATGGTCCGTTTTCAAATGTTTTATTTTTGAACGTCAGTTCACATTTGTAGGTGGATCATCAGTGTTAGAGCTAAAATTAGCATGTTTAAAGTGATTTTCATGCTTCCAGGGGCTCGGGAAGTTAATTAAATACCATTTGGAGGCATTTAATGTTCGAGCAAAAACGGCTGATTTTCGACAAAAGAGATAACACCCCCCCATTACGTCATGCTTCAGAAATGTGGAAAATGGTCCGTTTTCAAATGTTTTATTTTTGAACGTCAGTTCACATTTGTAGGTGGATCATCAGTGTTAGAGCTAAAATTAGCATGTTTAAAGTGATTTTCATGCTTCCAGAGGCTCGGGAAGTTAATTAAATACCATTTGGAGGCATTTAATGTTCGAGCAAAAACGGCTGATTTTCGACAAAAGAGATAACACCCCCCCATTACGTCATGCTTCAGAAATGTGGAAAATGGTCCGTTTTCAAATGTTTTATTTTTGAACGTCAGTTCACATTTGTAGGTGGATCATCAGTGTTAGAGCTAAAATTAGCATGTTTAAAGTGATTTTCATGCTTCCAGGGGCTCGGGAAGTTAATTAAATACCATTTGGAGGCATTTAATGTTCGAGCAAAAACGGCTGATTTTCGACAACAGAGATAACACCCCCCCCATTACGTCATGCTTCAGAAATGTGGAAAATGGTCCGTTTTCAAATGTTTTATTTTTGAACGTCAGTTCACATTTGTAGGTGGATCATCAGTGTTAGAGCTAAAATTAGCATGTTTAAAGTGATTTTCATGCTTCCAGGGGCCCAAAACACAAGATTTATGGAATGGTTAAAAGTGCATGAAAATGGCCAATTTACTCACTCTGAGTTCTCAAAAAGGGTTTCTTCACCCCGGGAAGTTAATTAAATACCATTTGGAGGCATTAAGGGGCCGATCAGGATCGCGGACGGACTTGCGTCCGTCCGCGACCCCAGAGCAGGAGGGAACCTCCGCATGGCATGCGGAGTTCCCTCCTGTGCAATTAGGATGTGACCGCCACCCTGGCGGTCACATCCTCTATTTTTAACATTGCGGCGGGTGCAGCTTCAAGCTGCACCCGCGGCATTGTTAAAAATGCACGCATTGCTTTTGCATGCAGAAAGAGGCAGGCACCGTGCGGTGCCTGCCGCTTTCTGCATGCAAATGCAGGGGGGTACCATAGGTACCCCCCATGTGCACCCCCCACCCCCCCTTCACCTAGGGGGCCCGCAACGGGCCCCCGCAGTGAAGTTCCGTATGCTTTTCCACGGCGGGAAACGCGCCGCGGAAAAGCATAATTCACTGCCCATCCTAATATGGTGGACGGTGTCTGAGAGACACCGTCACCATATTAGAGCTTTTCCGCCGCGGTTGTAAGCCAACCGCGGCGGAAAAGCTGCGGACGGAAACCAGGACCCACCAGCCATCCTAATGTGGCGGTGGGTCCTTGGTCAGTCCGCTGCGGTTTTTCCGCATCCTCGGGGCCGGCGGTGGCTTCCGCCGGCCCCGAGGATGCGGAAAAACCGCTATCCTGATCGGCCCCTAAATGTTCGAGCAAAAACGGCTGATTTTCGACAAAAGAGATAACACCCCCCCATTACGTCATGCTTCAGAAATGTGGAAAATGGTCCGTTTTCAAATGTTTTATTTTTGAACGTCAGTTCACATTTGTAGGTGGATCATCAGTGTTAGAGCTAAAATTAGCATGTTTAAAGTGATTTTCATGCTTCCAGGGGCCCAAAACACAAGATTTATGGAATGGTTAAAAGTGCATGAAAATGGCCAATTTACTCACTCTGAGTTCTCAAAAAGGGTTTCTTCACCCCGGGAAGTTAATTAAATACCATTTGGAGGCATTTAATGTTCGAGCAAAAACGGCTGATTTTCGACAAAAGAGATAACACCCCCCCATTACGTCATGCTTCAGAAATGTGGAAAATGGTCCGTTTTCAAATGTTTTATTTTTGAACGTCAGTTCACATTTGTAGGTGGATCATCAGTGTTAGAGCTAAAATTAGCATGTTTAAAGTGATTTTCATGCTTCCAGGGGCTCAGGAAGTTAATTAAATACCATTTGGAGGCATTTAATGTTCGAGCAAAAACGGCTGATTTTCGACAAAAGAGATAACACCCCCCCATTACGTCATGCTTCAGAAATGTGGAAAATGGTCCGTTTTCAAATGTTTTATTTTTGAACGTCAGTTCACATTTGTAGGTGGATCATCAGTGTTAGAGCTAAAATTAGCATGTTTAAAGTGATTTTCATGCTTCCAGGGGCCCAAAACACAAGATTTATGGAATGGTTAAAAGTGCATGAAAATGGCCAATTTACTCACTCTGAGTTCTCAAAAAGGGTTTCTTCACCCCGGGAAGTTAATTAAATACCATTTGGAGGCATTTAATGTTCGAGCAAAAACGGCTGATTTTCGACAAAAGAGATAACACCCCCCCATTACGTCATGCTTCAGAAATGTGGAAAATGGTCCGTTTTCAAATGTTTTATTTTTGAACGTCAGTTCACATTTGTAGGTGGATCATCAGTGTTAGAGCTAAAATTAGCATGTTTAAAGTGATTTTCATGCTTCCAGGGGCCCAAAACACAAGATTTATGGAATGGTTAAAAGTGCATGAAAATGGCCAATTTACTCACTCTGAGTTCTCAAAAAGGGTTTCTTCACCCCGGGAAGTTAATTAAATACCATTTGGAGGCATTTAATGTTCGAGCAAAAACGGCTGATTTTCGACAAAAGAGATAACACCCCCCCATTACGTCATGCTTCAGAAATGTGGAAAATGGTCCGTTTTCAAATGTTTTATTTTTGAACGTCAGTTCACATTTGTAGGTGGATCATCAGTGTTAGAGCTAAAATTAGCATGTTTAAAGTGATTTTCATGCTTCCAGGGGCCCAAAACACAAGATTTATGGAATGGTTAAAAGTGCATGAAAATGGCCAATTTACTCACTCTGAGTTCTCAAAAAGGGTTTCTTCACCCCGGGAAGTTAATTAAATACCATTTGGAGGCATTTAATGTTCGAGCAAAAACGGCTGATTTTCGACAAAAGAGATAACACCCCCCCATTACGTCATGCTTCAGAAATGTGGAAAATGGTCCGTTTTCAAATGTTTTATTTTTGAACGTCAGTTCACATTTGTAGGTGGATCATCAGTGTTAGAGCTAAAATTAGCATGTTTAAAGTGATTTTCATGCTTCCAGGGGCTCGGGAAGTTAATTAAATACCATTTGGAGGCATTTAATGTTCGAGCAAAAACGGCTGATTTTCGACAAAAGAGATAACACCCCCCCATTACGTCATGCTTCAGAAATGTGGAAAATGGTCCGTTTTCAAATGTTTTATTTTTGAACGTCAGTTCACATTTGTAGGTGGATCATCAGTGTTAGAGCTAAAATTAGCATGTTTAAAGTGATTTTCATGCTTCCAGGGGCCCAAAACACAAGATTTATGGAATGGTTAAAAGTGCATGAAAATGGCCAATTTACTCACTCTGAGTTCTCAAAAAGGGTTTCTTCACCCCGGGAAGTTAATTAAATACCATTTGGAGGCATTTAATGTTCGAGCAAAAACGGCTGATTTTCGACAAAAGAGATAACACCCCCCCATTACGTCATGCTTCAGAAATGTGGAAAATGGTCCGTTTTCAAATGTTTTATTTTTGAACGTCAGTTCACATTTGTAGGTGGATCATCAGTGTTAGAGCTAAAATTAGCATGTTTAAAGTGATTTTCATGCCTCCAGGGGCCCAAAACACAAGATTTATGGAATGGTTAAAAGTGCATGAAAATGGCCAATTTACTCACTCTGAGTTCTCAAAAAGGGTTTCTTCACCCCGGGAAGTTAATTAAATACCATTTGGAGGCATTTAATGTTCGAGCAAAAACGGCTGATTTTCGACAAAAGAGATAACACCCCCCCATTACGTCATGCTTCAGAAATGTGGAAAATGGTCCGTTTTCAAATGTTTTATTTTTGAACGTCAGTTCACATTTGTAGGTGGATCATCAGTGTTAGAGCTAAAATTAGCATGTTTAAAGTGATTTTCATGCTTCCAGGGGCTCGAGAAGTTAATTAAATACCATTTGGAGGCATTTAATGTTCGAGCAAAAATGGCTGATTTTCGACAAAAGAGATAACACCCCCCCATTACGTCATGCTTCAGAAATGTGGAAAATGGTCCGTTTTCAAATGTTTTATTTTTGAACGTCAGTTCACATTTGTAGGTGGATCATCAGTGTTAGAGCTAAAATTAGCATGTTTAAAGTGATTTTCATGCTTCCAGGGGCTCGGGAAGTTAATTAAATACCATTTGGAGGCATTTAATGTTCGAGCAAAAACGGCTGATTTTCGACAAAAGAGATAACACCCCCCCATTACGTCATGCTTCAGAAATGTGGAAAATGGTCCGTTTTCAAATGTTTTATTTTTGAACGTCAGTTCACATTTGTAGGTGGATCATCAGTGTTAGAGCTAAAATTAGCATGTTTAAAGTGATTTTCATGCTTCCAGGGGCCCAAAACACAAGATTTATGGAATGGTTAAAAGTGCATGAAAATGGCCAATTTACTCACTCTGAGTTCTCAAAAAGGGTTTCTTCACCCCGGGAAGTTAATTAAATACCATTTGGAGGCATTTAATGTTCGAGCAAAAACGGCTGATTTTCGACAAAAGAGATAACACCCCCCCATTACGTCATGCTTCAGAAATGTGGAAAATGGTCCGTTTTCAAATGTTTTATTTTTGAACGTCAGTTCACATTTGTAGGTGGATCATCAGTGTTAGAGCTAAAATTAGCATGTTTAAAGTGATTTTCATGCTTCCAGGGGCCCAAAACACAAGATTTATGGAATGGTTAAAAGTGCATGAAAATGGCCAATTTACTCACTCTGAGTTCTCAAAAAGGGTTTCTTCACCCCGGGAAGTTAATTAAATACCATTTGGAGGCATTTAATGTTCGAGCAAAAACGGCTGATTTTCGACAAAAGAGATAACACCCCCCCATTACGTCATGCTTCAGAAATGTGGAAAATGGTCCGTTTTCAAATGTTTTATTTTTGAACGTCAGTTCACATTTGTAGGTGGATCATCAGTGTTAGAGCTAAAATTAGCATGTTTAAAGTGATTTTCATGCTTCCAGGGGCTCGGGAAGTTAATTAAATACCATTTGGAGGCATTTAATGTTCGAGCAAAAACGGCTGATTTTCGACAAAAGAGATAACACCCCCCCATTACGTCATGCTTCAGAAATGTGGAAAATGGTCCGTTTTCAAATGTTTTATTTTTGAACGTCAGTTCACATTTGTAGGTGGATCATCAGTGTTAGAGCTAAAATTAGCATGTTTAAAGTGATTTTCATGCTTCCAGGGGCCCAAAACACAAGATTTATGGAATGGTTAAAAGTGCATGAAAATGGCCAATTTACTCACTCTGAGTTCTCAAAAAGGGTTTCTTCACCCCGGGAAGTTAATTAAATACCATTTGGAGGCATTTAATGTTCGAGCAAAAACGGCTGATTTTCGACAAAAGAGATAACACCCCCCCATTACGTCATGCTTCAGAAATGTGGAAAATGGTCCGTTTTCAAATGTTTTATTTTTGAACGTCAGTTCACATTTGTAGGTGGATCATCAGTGTTAGAGCTAAAATTAGCATGTTTAAAGTGATTTTCATGCCTCCAGGGGCCCAAAACACAAGATTTATGGAATGGTTAAAAGTGCATGAAAATGGCCAATTTACTCACTCTGAGTTCTCAAAAAGGGTTTCTTCACCCCGGGAAGTTAATTAAATACCATTTGGAGGCATTTAATGTTCGAGCAAAAACGGCTGATTTTCGACAAAAGAGATAACACCCCCCCATTACGTCATGCTTCAGAAATGTGGAAAATGGTCCGTTTTCAAATGTTTTATTTTTGAACGTCAGTTCACATTTGTAGGTGGATCATCAGTGTTAGAGCTAAAATTAGCATGTTTAAAGTGATTTTCATGCTTCCAGGGGCTCGAGAAGTTAATTAAATACCATTTGGAGGCATTTAATGTTCGAGCAAAAATGGCTGATTTTCGACAAAAGAGATAACACCCCCCCATTACGTCATGCTTCAGAAATGTGGAAAATGGTCCGTTTTCAAATGTTTTATTTTTGAACGTCAGTTCACATTTGTAGGTGGATCATCAGTGTTAGAGCTAAAATTAGCATGTTTAAAGTGATTTTCATGCTTCCAGGGGCTCGGGAAGTTAATTAAATACCATTTGGAGGCATTTAATGTTCGAGCAAAAACGGCTGATTTTCGACAAAAGAGATAACACCCCCCCATTACGTCATGCTTCAGAAATGTGGAAAATGGTCCGTTTTCAAATGTTTTATTTTTGAACGTCAGTTCACATTTGTAGGTGGATCATCAGTGTTAGAGCTAAAATTAGCATGTTTAAAGTGATTTTCATGCTTCCAGGGGCCCAAAACACAAGATTTATGGAATGGTTAAAAGTGCATGAAAATGGCCAATTTACTCACTCTGAGTTCTCAAAAAGGGTTTCTTCACCCCGGGAAGTTAATTAAATACCATTTGGAGGCATTTAATGTTCGAGCAAAAACGGCTGATTTTCGACAAAAGAGATAACACCCCCCCATTACGTCATGCTTCAGAAATGTGGAAAATGGTCCGTTTTCAAATGTTTTATTTTTGAACGTCAGTTCACATTTGTAGGTGGATCATCAGTGTTAGAGCTAAAATTAGCATGTTTAAAGTGATTTTCATGCTTCCAGGGGCTCGGGAAGTTAATTAAATACCATTTGGAGGCATTTAATGTTCGAGCAAAAACGGCTGATTTTCGACAAAAGAGATAACACCCCCCCATTACGTCATGCTTCAGAAATGTGGAAAATGGTCCGTTTTCAAATGTTTTATTTTTGAACGTCAGTTCACATTTGTAGGTGGATCATCAGTGTTAGAGCTAAAATTAGCATGTTTAAAGTGATTTTCATGCTTCCAGGGGCCCAAAACACAAGATTTATGGAATGGTTAAAAGTGCATGAAAATGGCCAATTTACTCACTCTGAGTTCTCAAAAAGGGTTTCTTCACCCCGGGAAGTTAATTAAATACCATTTGGAGGCATTTAATGTTCGAGCAAAAACGGCTGATTTTCGACAAAAGAGATAACACCCCCCCATTACGTCATGCTTCAGAAATGTGGAAAATGGTCCGTTTTCAAATGTTTTATTTTTGAACGTCAGTTCACATTTGTAGGTGGATCATCAGTGTTAGAGCTAAAATTAGCATGTTTAAAGTGATTTTCATGCTTCCAGGGGCTCGGGAAGTTAATTAAATACCATTTGGAGGCATTTAATGTTCGAGCAAAAACGGCTGATTTTCGACAAAAGAGATAACACCCCCCCATTACGTCATGCTTCAGAAATGTGGAAAATGGTCCGTTTTCAAATGTTTTATTTTTGAACGTCAGTTCACATTTGTAGGTGGATCATCAGTGTTAGAGCTAAAATTAGCATGTTTAAAGTGATTTTCATGCTTCCAGGGGCCCAAAACACAAGATTTATGGAATGGTTAAAAGTGCATGAAAATGGCCAATTTACTCACTCTGAGTTCTCAAAAAGGGTTTCTTCACCCCGGGAAGTTAATTAAATACCATTTGGAGGCATTTAATGTTCGAGCAAAAACGGCTGATTTTCGACAAAAGAGATAACACCCCCCCATTACGTCATGCTTCAGAAATGTGGAAAATGGTCCGTTTTCAAATGTTTTATTTTTGAACGTCAGTTCACATTTGTAGGTGGATCATCAGTGTTAGAGCTAAAATTAGCATGTTTAAAGTGATTTTCATGCTTCCAGGGGCTCGGGAAGTTAATTAAATACCATTTGGAGGCATTTAATGTTCGAGCAAAAACGGCTGATTTTCGACAAAAGAGATAACACCCCCCCATTACGTCATGCTTCAGAAATGTGGAAAATGGTCCGTTTTCAAATGTTTTATTTTTGAACGTCAGTTCACATTTGTAGGTGGATCATCAGTGTTAGAGCTAAAATTAGCATGTTTAAAGTGATTTTCATGCTTCCAGGGGCCCAAAACACAAGATTTATGGAATGGTTAAAAGTGCATGAAAATGGCCAATTTACTCACTCTGAGTTCTCAAAAAGGGTTTCTTCACCCCGGGAAGTTAATTAAATACCATTTGGAGGCATTTAATGTTCGAGCAAAAACGGCTGATTTTCGACAAAAGAGATAACACCCCCCATTACGTCATGCTTCAGAAATGTGGAAAATGGTCCGTTTTCAAATGTTTTATTTTTGAACGTCAGTTCACATTTGTAGGTGGATCATCAGTGTTAGAGCTAAAATTAGCATGTTTAAAGTGATTTTCATGCTTCCAGGGGCCCAAAACACAAGATTTATGGAATGGTTAAAAGTGCATGAAAATGGCCAATTTACTCACTCTGAGTTCTCAAAAAGGGTTTCTTCACCCCGGGAAGTTAATTAAATACCATTTGGAGGCATTTAATGTTCGAGCAAAAACGGCTGATTTTCGACAAAAGAGATAACACCCCCCCATTACGTCATGCTTCAGAAATGTGGAAAATGGTCCGTTTTCAAATGTTTTATTTTTGAACGTCAGTTCACATTTGTAGGTGGATCATCAGTGTTAGAGCTAAAATTAGCATGTTTAAAGTGATTTTCATGCTTCCAGGGGCTCGGGAAGTTAATTAAATACCATTTGGAGGCATTTAATGTTCGAGCAAAAACGGCTGATTTTCGACAAAAGAGATAACACCCCCCCATTACGTCATGCTTCAGAAATGTGGAAAATGGTCCGTTTTCAAATGTTTTATTTTTGAACGTCAGTTCACATTTGTAGGTGGATCATCAGTGTTAGAGCTAAAATTAGCATGTTTAAAGTGATTTTCATGCTTCCAGGGGCTCGGGAAGTTAATTAAATACCATTTGGAGGCATTTAATGTTCGAGCAAAAACGGCTGATTTTCGACAAAAGAGATAACACCCCCCCATTACGTCATGCTTCAGAAATGTGGAAAATGGTCCGTTTTCAAATGTTTTATTTTTGAACGTCAGTTCACATTTGTAGGTGGATCATCAGTGTTAGAGCTAAAATTAGCATGTTTAAAGTGATTTTCATGCTTCCAGGGGCTCGGGAAGTTAATTAAATACCATTTGGAGGCATTTAATGTTCGAGCAAAAACGGCTGATTTTCGACAAAAGAGATAACACCCCCCCATTACGTCATGCTTCAGAAATGTGGAAAATGGTCCGTTTTCAAATGTTTTATTTTTGAACGTCAGTTCACATTTGTAGGTGGATCATCAGTGTTAGAGCTAAAATTAGCATGTTTAAAGTGATTTTCATGCTTCCAGGGGCTCGGGAAGTTAATTAAATACCATTTGGAGGCATTTAATGTTCGAGCAAAAACGGCTGATTTTCGACAAAAGAGATAACACCCCCCCATTACGTCATGCTTCAGAAATGTGGAAAATGGTCCGTTTTCAAATGTTTTATTTTTGAACGTCAGTTCACATTTGTAGGTGGATCATCAGTGTTAGAGCTAAAATTAGCATGTTTAAAGTGATTTTCATGCTTCCAGGGGCCCAAAACACAAGATTTATGGAATGGTTAAAAGTGCATGAAAATGGCCAATTTACTCACTCTGAGTTCTCAAAAAGGGTTTCTTCACCCCGGGAAGTTAATTAAATACCATTTAGAGGCATTTAATGTTCGAGCAAAAACGGCTGATTTTCGACAAAAGAGATAACACCCCCCCCATTACGTCATGCTTCAGAAATGTGGAAAATGGTCAGTTTTCAAATGTTTTATTTTTGAACGTCAGTTCACATTTGTAGGTGGATCATCAGTGTTAGAGCTAAAATTAGCATGTTTAAAGTGATTTTCATGCTTCCAGGGGCCCAAAACACAAGATTTATGGAATGGTTAAAAGTGCATGAAAATGGCCAATTTACTCACTCTGAGTTCTCAAAAAGGGTTTCTTCACCCCGGGAAGTTAATTAAATACCATTTGGAGGCATTTAATGTTCGAGCAAAAACGGCTGATTTTCGACAAAAGAGATAACACCCCCCCATTACGTCATGCTTCAGAAATGTGGAAAATGGTCCGTTTTCAAATGTTTTATTTTTGAACGTCAGTTCACATTTGTAGGTGGATCATCAGTGTTAGAGCTAAAATTAGCATGTTTAAAGTGATTTTCATGCTTCCAGGGGCTCGGGAAGTTAATTAAATACCATTTGGAGGCATTTAATGTTCGAGCAAAAACGGCTGATTTTCGACAAAAGAGATAACACCCCCCCATTACGTCATGCTTCAGAAATGTGGAAAATGGTCCGTTTTCAAATGTTTTATTTTTGAACGTCAGTTCACATTTGTAGGTGGATCATCAGTGTTAGAGCTAAAATTAGCATGTTTAAAGTGATTTTCATGCTTCCAGGGGCTCGGGAAGTTAATTAAATACCATTTGGAGGCATTTAATGTTCGAGCAAAAACGGCTGATTTTCGACAAAAGAGATAACACCCCCCCATTACGTCATGCTTCAGAAATGTGGAAAATGGTCCGTTTTCAAATGTTTTATTTTTGAACGTCAGTTCACATTTGTAGGTGGATCATCAGTGTTAGAGCTAAAATTAGCATGTTTAAAGTGATTTTCATGCTTCCAGGGGCTCGGGAAGTTAATTAAATACCATTTGGCGGCATTTAATGTTCGAGCAAAAACGGCTGATTTTCGACAAAAGAGATAACACCCCCCCATTACGTCATGCTTCAGAAATGTGGAAAATGGTCCGTTTCCAAATGTTTTATTTTTGAACGTCAGTTCACATTTGTAGGTGGATCATCAGTGTTAGAGCTAAAATTAGCATGTTTAAAGTGATTTTCATGCTTCCAGGGGCTCGGGAAGTTAATTAAATACCATTTGGAGGCATTTAATGTTCGAGCAAAAACGGCTGATTTTCGACAAAAGAGATAACACCCCCCCATTACGTCATGCTTCAGAAATGTGGAAAATGGTCCGTTTTCAAATGTTTTATTTTTGAACGTCAGTTCACATTTGTAGGTGGATCATCAGTGTTAGAGCTAAAATTAGCATGTTTAAAGTGATTTTCATGCTTCCAGGGGCTCGGGAAGTTAATTAAATACCATTTGGAGGCATTTAATGTTCGAGCAAAAACGGCTGATTTTCGACAAAAGAGATAACACCCCCCCATTACGTCATGCTTCAGAAATGTGGAAAATGGTCCGTTTTCAAATGTTTTATTTTTGAACGTCAGTTCACATTTGTAGGTGGATCATCAGTGTTAGAGCTAAAATTAGCATGTTTAAAGTGATTTTCATGCTTCCAGGGGCCCAAAACACAAGATTTATGGAATGGTTAAAAGTGCATGAAAATGGCCAATTTACTCACTCTGAGTTCTCAAAAAGGGTTTCTTCACCCCGGGAAGTTAATTAAATACCATTTGGAGGCATTTAATGTTCGAGCAAAAACGGCTGATTTTCGACAAAAGAGATAACACCCCCCATTACGTCATGCTTCAGAAATGTGGAAAATGGTCCGTTTTCAAATGTTTTATTTTTGAACGTCAGTTCACATTTGTAGGTGGATCATCAGTGTTAGAGCTAAAATGAGCATGTTTAAAGTGATTTTCATGCTTCCAGGGGCCCAAAACACAAGATTTATGGAATGGTTAAAAGTGCATGAAAATGGCCAATTTACTCACTCTGAGTTCTCAAAAAGGGTTTCTTCACCCCGGGAAGTTAATTAAATACCATTTGGAGGCATTTAATGTTCGAGCAAAAACGGCTGATTTTCGACAAAAGAGATAACACCCCCCCATTACGTCATGCTTCAGAAATGTGGAAAATGGTCCGTTTTCAAATGTTTTATTTTTGAACGTCAGTTCACATTTGTAGGTGGATCATCAGTGTTAGAGCTAAAATTAGCATGTTTAAAGTGATTTTCATGCTTCCAGGGGCTCGGGAAGTTAATTAAATACCATTTGGAGGCATTTAATGTTCGAGCAAAAACGGCTGATTTTCGACAAAAGAGATAACACCCCCCCATTACGTCATGCTTCAGAAATGTGGAAAATGGTCCGTTTTCAAATGTTTTATTTTTGAACGTCAGTTCACATTTGTAGGTGGATCATCAGTGTTAGAGCTAAAATTAGCATGTTTAAAGTGATTTTCATGCTTCCAGGGGCTCGGGAAGTTAATTAAATACCATTTGGAGGCATTTAATGTTCGAGCAAAAACGGCTGATTTTCGACAAAAGAGATAACACCCCCCCATTACGTCATGCTTCAGAAATGTGGAAAATGGTCCGTTTTCAAATGTTTTATTTTTGAACGTCAGTTCACATTTGTAGGTGGATCATCAGTGTTAGAGCTAAAATTAGCATGTTTAAAGTGATTTTCATGCTTCCAGGGGCTCGGGAAGTTAATTAAATACCATTTGGAGGCATTTAATGTTCGAGCAAAAACGGCTGATTTTCGACAAAAGAGATAACACCCCCCCATTACGTCATGCTTCAGAAATGTGGAAAATGGTCCGTTTTCAAATGTTTTATTTTTGAACGTCAGTTCACATTTGTAGGTGGATCATCAGTGTTAGAGCTAAAATTAGCATGTTTAAAGTGATTTTCATGCTTCCAGGGGCTCGGGAAGTTAATTAAATACCATTTGGAGGCATTTAATGTTCGAGCAAAAACGGCTGATTTTCGACAAAAGAGATAACACCCCCCCATTACGTCATGCTTCAGAAATGTGGAAAATGGTCCGTTTTCAAATGTTTTATTTTTGAACGTCAGTTCACATTTGTAGGTGGATCATCAGTGTTAGAGCTAAAATTAGCATGTTTAAAGTGATTTTCATGCTTCCAGGGGCTCAGGAAGTTAATTAAATACCATTTGGAGGCATTTAATGTTCGAGCAAAAACGGCTGATTTTCGACAAAAGAGATAACACCCCCCCATTACGTCATGCTTCAGAAATGTGGAAAATGGTCCGTTTTCAAATGTTTTATTTTTGAACGTCAGTTCACATTTGTAGGTGGATCATCAGTGTTAGAGCTAAAATTAGCATGTTTAAAGTGATTTTCATGCTTCCAGGGGCCCAAAACACAAGATTTATGGAATGGTTAAAAGTGCATGAAAATGGCCAATTTACTCACTCTGAGTTCTCAAAAAGGGTTTCTTCACCCCGGGAAGTTAATTAAATACCATTTAGAGGCATTTAATGTTCGAGCAAAAACGGCTGATTTTCGACAAAAGAGATAACACCCCCCATTACGTCATGCTTCAGAAATGTGGAAAATGGTCCGTTTTCAAATGTTTTATTTTTGAACGTCAGTTCACATTTGTAGGTGGATCATCAGTGTTAGAGCTAAAATTAGCATGTTTAAAGTGATTTTCATGCTTCCAGGGGCCCAAAACACAAGATTTATGGAATGGTTAAAAGTGCATGAAAATGGCCAATTTACTCACTCTGAGTTCTCAAAAAGGGTTTCTTCACCCCGGGAAGTTAATTAAATACCATTTGGAGGCATTTAATGTTCGAGCAAAAACGGCTGATTTTCGACAAAAGAGATAACACCCCCCCATTACGTCATGCTTCAGAAATGTGGAAAATGGTCCGTTTTCAAATGTTTTATTTTTGAACGTCAGTTCACATTTGTAGGTGGATCATCAGTGTTAGAGCTAAAATTAGCATGTTTAAAGTGATTTTCATGCTTCCAGGGGCTCGGGAAGTTAATTAAATACCATTTGGAGGCATTTAATGTTCGAGCAAAAACGGCTGATTTTCGACAAAAGAGCTAACACCCCCCCATTACGTCATGCTTCAGAAATGTGGAAAATGGTCCGTTTTCAAATGTTTTATTTTTGAACGTCAGTTCACATTTGTAGGTGGATCATCAGTGTTAGAGCTAAAATTAGCATGTTTAAAGTGATTTTCATGCTTCCAGGGGCTCGGGAAGTTAATTAAATATCATTTGGAGGCATTTAATGTTCGAGCAAAAACGGCTGATTTTCGACAAAAGAGATAACACCCCCCCATTACGTCATGCTTCAGAAATGTGGAAAATGGTCCGTTTTCAAATGTTTTATTTTTGAACGTCAGTTCACATTTGTAGGTGGATCATCAGTGTTAGAGCTAAAATTAGCATGTTTAAAGTGATTTTCATGCTTCCAGGGGCTCGGGAAGTTAATTAAATACCATTTGGAGGCATTTAATGTTCGAGCAAAAACGGCTGATTTTCGACAAAAGAGATAACACCCCCCCATTACGTCATGCTTCAGAAATGTGGAAAATGGTCCGTTTTCAAATGTTTTATTTTTGAACGTCAGTTCACATTTGTAGGTGGATCATCAGTGTTAGAGCTAAAATTAGCATGTTTAAAGTGATTTTCATGCTTCCAGGGGCTCGGGAAGTTAATTAAATACCATTTGGCGGCATTTAATGTTCGAGCAAAAACGGCTGATTTTCGACAAAAGAGATAACACCCCCCCATTACGTCATGCTTCAGAAATGTGGAAAATGGTCCGTTTCCAAATGTTTTATTTTTGAACGTCAGTTCACATTTGTAGGTGGATCATCAGTGTTAGAGCTAAAATTAGCATGTTTAAAGTGATTTTCATGCTTCCAGGGGCTCGGGAAGTTAATTAAATACCATTTGGAGGCATTTAATGTTCGAGCAAAAACGGCTGATTTTCGACAAAAGAGATAACACCCCCCCATTACGTCATGCTTCAGAAATGTGGAAAATGGTCCGTTTTCAAATGTTTTATTTTTGAACGTCAGTTCACATTTGTAGGTGGATCATCAGTGTTAAAGCTAAAATTAGCATGTTTAAAGTGATTTTCATGCTTCCAGGGGCTCGGGAAGTTAATTAAATACCATTTGGAGGCATTTAATGTTCGAGCAAAAACGGCTGATTTTCGACAAAAGAGATAACACCCCCCCATTACGTCATGCTTCAGAAATGTGGAAAATGGTCCGTTTTCAAATGTTTCATTTTTGAACGTCAGTTCACATTTGTAGGTGGATCATCAGTGTTAGAGCTAAAATTAGCATGTTTAAAGTGATTTTCATGCTTCCAGATGTTCGGGAAGTTAATTAAATACCATTTGGAGGCATTTAATGTTCGAGCAAAAACGGCTGATTTTCGACAAAAGAGATAACACCCCCCCATTACGTCATGCTTCAGAAATGTGGAAAATGGTCCGTTTTCAAATGTTTATTTTTGAACGTCAGTTCACATTTGTAGGTGGATCATCAGTGTTAGAGCTAAAATTAGCATGTTTAAAGTGATTTTCATGCTTCCAGGGGCCCAAAACACAAGATTTATGGAATGGTTAAAAGTGCATGAAAATGGCCAATTTACTCACTCTGAGTTCTCAAAAAGGGTTTCTTCACCCCGGGAAGTTAATTAAATACCATTTGGAGGCATTTAATGTTCGAGCAAAAACGGCTGATTTTCGACAAAAGAGATAACACCCCCCCATTACGTCATGCTTCAGAAATGTGGAAAATGGTCCGTTTTCAAATGTTTTATTTTTGAACGTCAGTTCACATTTGTAGGTGGATCATCAGTGTTAGAGCTAAAATTAGCATGTTTAAAGTGATTTTCATGCTTCCAGGGGCTCGGGAAGTTAATTAAATACCATTTGGAGGCATTTAATGTTCGAGCAAAAACGGCTGATTTTCGACAAAAGAGATAACACCCCCCCATTACGTCATGCTTCAGAAATGTGGAAAATGGTCCGTTTTCAAATGTTTTATTTTTGAACGTCAGTTCACATTTGTAGGTGGATCATCAGTGTTATTGCTAAAATTAGCATGTTTAAAGTGATTTTCATGCTTCCAGGGGCTCGGGAAGTTAATTAAATACCATTTGGAGGCATTTAATGTTCGAGCAAAAACGGCTGATTTTCGACAAAAGAGATAACACCCCCCCATTACGTCATGCTTCAGAAATGTGGAAAATGGTCCGTTTTCAAATGTTTTATTTTTGAACGTCAGTTCACATTTGTAGGTGGATCATCAGTGTTAGAGCTAAAATTAGCATGTTTAAAGTGATTTTCATGCTTCCAGGGGCTCGGGAAGTTAATTAAATACCATTTGGAGGCATTTAATGTTCGAGCAAAAACGGCTGATTTTCGACAAAAGAGATAACACCCCCCCATTACGTCATGCTTCAGAAATGTGGAAAATGGTCCGTTTTCAAATGTTTTATTTTTGAACGTCAGTTCACATTTGTAGGTGGATCATCAGTGTTAGAGCTAAAATTAGCATGTTTAAAGTGATTTTCATGCTTCCAGGGGCTCGGGAAGTTAATTAAATACCATTTGGAGGCATTTAATGTTCGAGCAAAAACGGCTGATTTTCGACAAAAGAGATAACACCCCCCCATTACGTCATGCTTCAGAAATGTGGAAAATGGTCCGTTTTCAAATGTTTTATTTTTGAACGTCAGTTCACATTTGTAGGTGGATCATCAGTGTTAGAGCTAAAATTAGCATGTTTAAAGTGATTTTCATGCTTCCAGGGGCTCGGGAAGTTAATTAAATACCATTTGGAGGCATTTAATGTTCGAGCAAAAACGGCTGATTTTCGACAAAAGAGATAACACCCCCCCATTACGTCATGCTTCAGAAATGTGGAAAATGGTCCGTTTTCAAATGTTTTATTTTTGAACGTCAGTTCACATTTGTAGGTGGATCATCAGTGTTAGAGCTAAAATTAGCATGTTTAAAGTGATTTTCATGCTTCCAGGGGCTCGGGAAGTTAATTAAATACCATTTGGAGGCATTTAATGTTCGAGCAAAAACGGCTGATTTTCGACAAAAGAGATAACACCCCCCCATTACGTCATGCTTCAGAAATGTGGAAAATGGTCCGTTTTCAAATGTTTTATTTTTGAACGTCAGTTCACATTTGTAGGTGGATCATCAGTGTTAGAGCTAAAATTAGCATGTTTAAAGTGATTTTCATGCTTCCAGGGGCTCGGGAAGTTAATTAAATACCATTTGGAGGCATTTAATGTTCGAGCAAAAACGGCTGATTTTCGACAAAAGAGATAACACCCCCCCATTACGTCATGCTTCAGAAATGTGGAAAATGGTCCGTTTTCAAATGTTTTATTTTTGAACGTCAGTTCACATTTGTAGGTGGATCATCAGTGTTAGAGCTAAAATTAGCATGTTTAAAGTGATTTTCATGCTTCCAGGGGCTCGGGAAGTTAATTAAATACCATTTGGAGGCATTTAATGTTCGAGCAAAAATGGCTGATTTTCGACAAAAGAGATAACACCCCCCCATTACGTCATGCTTCAGAAATGTGGAAAATGGTCCGTTTTCAAATGTTTTATTTTTGAACGTCAGTTCACATTTGTAGGTGGATCATCAGTGTTAGAGCTAAAATTAGCATGTTTAAAGTGATTTTCATGCTTCCAGGGGCCCAAAACACAAGATTTATGGAATGGTTAAAAGTGCATGAAAATGGCCAATTTACTCACTCTGAGTTCTCAAAAAGGGTTTCTTCACCCCGGGAAGTTAATTAAATACCATTTGGAGGCATTTAATGTTCGAGCAAAAACGGCTGATTTTCGACAAAAGAGATAACACCCCCCCATTACGTCATGCTTCAGAAATGTGGAAAATGGTCCGTTTTCAAATGTTTTATTTTTGAACGTCAGTTCACATTTGTAGGTGGATCATCAGTGTTAGAGCTAAAATTAGCATGTTTAAAGTGATTTTCATGCTTCCAGGGGCCCAAAACACAAGATTTATGGAATGGTTAAAAGTGCATGAAAATGGCCAATTTACTCACTCTGAGTTCTCAAAAAGGGTTTCTTCACCCCGGGAAGTTAATTAAATACCATTTGGAGGCATTTAATGTTCGAGCAAAAACGGCTGATTTTCGACAAAAGAGATAACACCCCCCCATTACGTCATGCTTCAGAAATGTGGAAAATGGTCCGTTTTCAAATGTTTTATTTTTGAACGTCAGTTCACATTTGTAGGTGGATCATCAGTGTTAGAGCTAAAATTAGCATGTTTAAAGTGATTTTCATGCTTCCAGGGGCCCAAAACACAAGATTTATGGAATGGTTAAAAGTGCATGAAAATGGCCAATTTACTCACTCTGAGTTCTCAAAAAGGGTTTCTTCACCCCGGGAAGTTAATTAAATACCATTTGGAGGCATTTAATGTTCGAGCAAAAACGGCTGATTTTCGACAAAAGAGATAACACCCCCCCATTACGTCATGCTTCAGAAATGTGGAAAATGGTCCGTTTTCAAATGTTTTATTTTTGAACGTCAGTTCACATTTGTAGGTGGATCATCAGTGTTAGAGCTAAAATTAGCATGTTTAAAGTGATTTTCATGCTTCCAGGGGCTCGGGAAGTTAATTAAATACCATTTGGAGGCATTTAATGTTCGAGCAAAAACGGCTGATTTTCGACAAAAGAGATAACACCCCCCCATTACGTCATGCTTCAGAAATGTGGAAAATGGTCCGTTTTCAAATGTTTTATTTTTGAACGTCAGTTCACATTTGTAGGTGGATCATCAGTGTTAGAGCTAAAATTAGCATGTTTAAAGTGATTTTCATGCTTCCAGGGGCCCAAAACACAAGATTTATGGAATGGTTAAAAGTGCATGAAAATGGCCAATTTACTCACTCTGAGTTCTCAAAAAGGGTTTCTTCACCCCGGGAAGTTAATTAAATACCATTTGGAGGCATTTAATGTTCGAGCAAAAACGGCTGATTTTCGACAAAAGAGATAACACCCCCCCATTACGTCATGCTTCAGAAATGTGGAAAATGGTCCGTTTTCAAATGTTTTATTTTTGAACGTCAGTTCACATTTGTAGGTGGATCATCAGTGTTAGAGCTAAAATTAGCATGTTTAAAGTGATTTTCATGCCTCCAGGGGCCCAAAACACAAGATTTATGGAATGGTTAAAAGTGCATGAAAATGGCCAATTTACTCACTCTGAGTTCTCAAAAAGGGTTTCTTCACCCCGGGAAGTTAATTAAATACCATTTGGAGGCATTTAATGTTCGAGCAAAAACGGCTGATTTTCGACAAAAGAGATAACACCCCCCATTACGTCATGCTTCAGAAATGTGGAAAATGGTCCGTTTTCAAATGTTTTATTTTTGAACGTCAGTTCACATTTGTAGGTGGATCATCAGTGTTAGAGCTAAAATTAGCATGTTTAAAGTGATTTTCATGCTTCCAGGGGCTCGAGAAGTTAATTAAATACCATTTGGAGGCATTTAATGTTCGAGCAAAAATGGCTGATTTTCGACAAAAGAGATAACACCCCCCCATTACGTCATGCTTCAGAAATGTGGAAAATGGTCCGTTTTCAAATGTTTTATTTTTGAACGTCAGTTCACATTTGTAGGTGGATCATCAGTGTTAGAGCTAAAATTAGCATGTTTAAAGTGATTTTCATGCTTCCAGGGGCTCGGGAAGTTAATTAAATACCATTTGGAGGCATTTAATGTTCGAGCAAAAACGGCTGATTTTCGACAAAAGAGATAACACCCCCCCATTACGTCATGCTTCAGAAATGTGGAAAATGGTCCGTTTTCAAATGTTTTATTTTTGAACGTCAGTTCACATTTGTAGGTGGATCATCAGTGTTAGAGCTAAAATTAGCATGTTTAAAGTGATTTTCATGCTTCCAGGGGCCCAAAACACAAGATTTATGGAATGGTTAAAAGTGCATGAAAATGGCCAATTTACTCACTCTGAGTTCTCAAAAAGGGTTTCTTCACCCCGGGAAGTTAATTAAATACCATTTGGAGGCATTTAATGTTCGAGCAAAAACGGCTGATTTTCGACAAAAGAGATAACACCCCCCCATTACGTCATGCTTCAGAAATGTGGAAAATGGTCCGTTTTCAAATGTTTTATTTTTGAACGTCAGTTCACATTTGTAGGTGGATCATCAGTGTTAGAGCTAAAATTAGCATGTTTAAAGTGATTTTCATGCTTCCAGGGGCCCAAAACACAAGATTTATGGAATGGTTAAAAGTGCATGAAAATGGCCAATTTACTCACTCTGAGTTCTCAAAAAGGGTTTCTTCACCCCGGGAAGTTAATTAAATACCATTTGGAGGCATTTAATGTTCGAGCAAAAACGGCTGATTTTCGACAAAAGAGATAACACCCCCCCATTACGTCATGCTTCAGAAATGTGGAAAATGGTCCGTTTTCAAATGTTTTATTTTTGAACGTCAGTTCACATTTGTAGGTGGATCATCAGTGTTAGAGCTAAAATTAGCATGTTTAAAGTGATTTTCATGCTTCCAGGGGCTCGGGAAGTTAATTAAATACCATTTGGAGGCATTTAATGTTCGAGCAAAAACGGCTGATTTTCGACAAAAGAGATAACACCCCCCCATTACGTCATGCTTCAGAAATGTGGAAAATGGTCCGTTTTCAAATGTTTTATTTTTGAACGTCAGTTCACATTTGTAGGTGGATCATCAGTGTTAGAGCTAAAATTAGCATGTTTAAAGTGATTTTCATGCTTCCAGGGGCCCAAAACACAAGATTTATGGAATGGTTAAAAGTGCATGAAAATGGCCAATTTACTCACTCTGAGTTCTCAAAAAGGGTTTCTTCACCCCGGGAAGTTAATTAAATACCATTTGGAGGCATTTAATGTTCGAGCAAAAACGGCTGATTTTCGACAAAAGAGATAACACCCCCCCATTACGTCATGCTTCAGAAATGTGGAAAATGGTCCGTTTTCAAATGTTTTATTTTTGAACGTCAGTTCACATTTGTAGGTGGATCATCAGTGTTAGAGCTAAAATTAGCATGTTTAAAGTGATTTTCATGCCTCCAGGGGCCCAAAACACAAGATTTATGGAATGGTTAAAAGTGCATGAAAATGGCCAATTTACTCACTCTGAGTTCTCAAAAAGGGTTTCTTCACCCCGGGAAGTTAATTAAATACCATTTGGAGGCATTTAATGTTCGAGCAAAAACGGCTGATTTTCGACAAAAGAGATAACACCCCCCCATTACGTCATGCTTCAGAAATGTGGAAAATGGTCCGTTTTCAAATGTTTTATTTTTGAACGTCAGTTCACATTTGTAGGTGGATCATCAGTGTTAGAGCTAAAATTAGCATGTTTAAAGTGATTTTCATGCTTCCAGGGGCTCGAGAAGTTAATTAAATACCATTTGGAGGCATTTAATGTTCGAGCAAAAATGGCTGATTTTCGACAAAAGAGATAACACCCCCCCATTACGTCATGCTTCAGAAATGTGGAAAATGGTCCGTTTTCAAATGTTTTATTTTTGAACGTCAGTTCACATTTGTAGGTGGATCATCAGTGTTAGAGCTAAAATTAGCATGTTTAAAGTGATTTTCATGCTTCCAGGGGCTCGGGAAGTTAATTAAATACCATTTGGAGGCATTTAATGTTCGAGCAAAAACGGCTGATTTTCGACAAAAGAGATAACACCCCCCCATTACGTCATGCTTCAGAAATGTGGAAAATGGTCCGTTTTCAAATGTTTTATTTTTGAACGTCAGTTCACATTTGTAGGTGGATCATCAGTGTTAGAGCTAAAATTAGCATGTTTAAAGTGATTTTCATGCTTCCAGGGGCCCAAAACACAAGATTTATGGAATGGTTAAAAGTGCATGAAAATGGCCAATTTACTCACTCTGAGTTCTCAAAAAGGGTTTCTTCACCCCGGGAAGTTAATTAAATACCATTTGGAGGCATTTAATGTTCGAGCAAAAACGGCTGATTTTCGACAAAAGAGATAACACCCCCCCATTACGTCATGCTTCAGAAATGTGGAAAATGGTCCGTTTTCAAATGTTTTATTTTTGAACGTCAGTTCACATTTGTAGGTGGATCATCAGTGTTAGAGCTAAAATTAGCATGTTTAAAGTGATTTTCATGCCTCCAGGGGCCCAAAACACAAGATTTATGGAATGGTTAAAAGTGCATGAAAATGGCCAATTTACTCACTCTGAGTTCTCAAAAAGGGTTTCTTCACCCCGGGAAGTTAATTAAATACCATTTGGAGGCATTTAATGTTCGAGCAAAAACGGCTGATTTTCGACAAAAGAGATAACACCCCCCATTACGTCATGCTTCAGAAATGTGGAAAATGGTCCGTTTTCAAATGTTTTATTTTTGAACGTCAGTTCACATTTGTAGGTGGATCATCAGTGTTAGAGCTAAAATTAGCATGTTTAAAGTGATTTTCATGCTTCCAGGGGCTCGAGAAGTTAATTAAATACCATTTGGAGGCATTTAATGTTCGAGCAAAAATGGCTGATTTTCGACAAAAGAGATAACACCCCCCCATTACGTCATGCTTCAGAAATGTGGAAAATGGTCCGTTTTCAAATGTTTTATTTTTGAACGTCAGTTCACATTTGTAGGTGGATCATCAGTGTTAGAGCTAAAATTAGCATGTTTAAAGTGATTTTCATGCTTCCAGGGGCTCGGGAAGTTAATTAAATACCATTTGGAGGCATTTAATGTTCGAGCAAAAACGGCTGATTTTCGACAAAAGAGATAACACCCCCCCATTACGTCATGCTTCAGAAATGTGGAAAATGGTCCGTTTTCAAATGTTTTATTTTTGAACGTCAGTTCACATTTGTAGGTGGATCATCAGTGTTAGAGCTAAAATTAGCATGTTTAAAGTGATTTTCATGCTTCCAGGGGCCCAAAACACAAGATTTATGGAATGGTTAAAAGTGCATGAAAATGGCCAATTTACTCACTCTGAGTTCTCAAAAAGGGTTTCTTCACCCCGGGAAGTTAATTAAATACCATTTGGAGGCATTTAATGTTCGAGCAAAAACGGCTGATTTTCGACAAAAGAGATAACACCCCCCCATTACGTCATGCTTCAGAAATGTGGAAAATGGTCCGTTTTCAAATGTTTTATTTTTGAACGTCAGTTCACATTTGTAGGTGGATCATCAGTGTTAGAGCTAAAATTAGCATGTTTAAAGTGATTTTCATGCTTCCAGGGGCCCAAAACACAAGATTTATGGAATGGTTAAAAGTGCATGAAAATGGCCAATTTACTCACTCTGAGTTCTCAAAAAGGGTTTCTTCACCCCGGGAAGTTAATTAAATACCATTTGGAGGCATTTAATGTTCGAGCAAAAACGGCTGATTTTCGACAAAAGAGATAACACCCCCCCATTACGTCATGCTTCAGAAATGTGGAAAATGGTCCGTTTTCAAATGTTTTATTTTTGAACGTCAGTTCACATTTGTAGGTGGATCATCAGTGTTAGAGCTAAAATTAGCATGTTTAAAGTGATTTTCATGCTTCCAGGGGCTCGGGAAGTTAATTAAATACCATTTGGAGGCATTTAATGTTCGAGCAAAAACGGCTGATTTTCGACAAAAGAGATAACACCCCCCCATTACGTCATGCTTCAGAAATGTGGAAAATGGTCCGTTTTCAAATGTTTTATTTTTGAACGTCAGTTCACATTTGTAGGTGGATCATCAGTGTTAGAGCTAAAATTAGCATGTTTAAAGTGATTTTCATGCTTCCAGGGGCCCAAAACACAAGATTTATGGAATGGTTAAAAGTGCATGAAAATGGCCAATTTACTCACTCTGAGTTCTCAAAAAGGGTTTCTTCACCCCGGGAAGTTAATTAAATACCATTTGGAGGCATTTAATGTTCGAGCAAAAACGGCTGATTTTCGACAAAAGAGATAACACCCCCCCATTACGTCATGCTTCAGAAATGTGGAAAATGGTCCGTTTTCAAATGTTTTATTTTTGAACGTCAGTTCACATTTGTAGGTGGATCATCAGTGTTAGAGCTAAAATTAGCATGTTTAAAGTGATTTTCATGCTTCCAGGGGCTCGAGAAGTTAATTAAATACCATTTGGAGGCATTTAATGTTCGAGCAAAAATGGCTGATTTTCGACAAAAGAGATAACACCCCCCCATTACGTCATGCTTCAGAAATGTGGAAAATGGTCCGTTTTCAAATGTTTTATTTTTGAACGTCAGTTCACATTTGTAGGTGGATCATCAGTGTTAGAGCTAAAATTAGCATGTTTAAAGTGATTTTCATGCTTCCAGGGGCTCGGGAAGTTAATTAAATACCATTTGGAGGCATTTAATGTTCGAGCAAAAACGGCTGATTTTCGACAAAAGAGATAACACCCCCCCATTACGTCATGCTTCAGAAATGTGGAAAATGGTCCGTTTTCAAATGTTTTATTTTTGAACGTCAGTTCACATTTGTAGGTGGATCATCAGTGTTAGAGCTAAAATTAGCATGTTTAAAGTGATTTTCATGCTTCCAGGGGCCCAAAACACAAGATTTATGGAATGGTTAAAAGTGCATGAAAATGGCCAATTTACTCACTCTGAGTTCTCAAAAAGGGTTTCTTCACCCCGGGAAGTTAATTAAATACCATTTGGAGGCATTTAATGTTCGAGCAAAAACGGCTGATTTTCGACAAAAGAGATAACACCCCCCCATTACGTCATGCTTCAGAAATGTGGAAAATGGTCCGTTTTCAAATGTTTTATTTTTGAACGTCAGTTCACATTTGTAGGTGGATCATCAGTGTTAGAGCTAAAATTAGCATGTTTAAAGTGATTTTCATGCTTCCAGGGGCTCGGGAAGTTAATTAAATACCATTTGGAGGCATTTAATGTTCGAGCAAAAACGGCTGATTTTCGACAAAAGAGATAACACCCCCCATTACGTCATGCTTCAGAAATGTGGAAAATGGTCCGTTTTCAAATGTTTTATTTTTGAACGTCAGTTCACATTTGTAGGTGGATCATCAGTGTTAGAGCTAAAATTAGCATGTTTAAAGTGATTTTCATGCTTCCAGGGGCCCAAAACACAAGATTTATGGAATGGTTAAAAGTGCATGAAAATGGCCAATTTACTCACTCTGAGTTCTCAAAAAGGGTTTCTTCACCCCGGGAAGTTAATTAAATACCATTTGGAGGCATTTAATGTTCGAGCAAAAACGGCTGATTTTCGACAAAAGAGATAACACCCCCCCATTACGTCATGCTTCAGAAATGTGGAAAATGGTCCGTTTTCAAATGTTTTATTTTTGAACGTCAGTTCACATTTGTAGGTGGATCATCAGTGTTAGAGCTAAAATTAGCATGTTTAAAGTGATTTTCATGCTTCCAGGGGCTCGGGAAGTTAATTAAATACCATTTGGAGGCATTTAATGTTCGAGCAAAAACGGCTGATTTTCGACAAAAGAGATAACACCCCCCCATTACGTCATGCTTCAGAAATGTGGAAAATGGTCCGTTTTCAAATGTTTTATTTTTGAACGTCAGTTCACATTTGTAGGTGGATCATCAGTGTTAGAGCTAAAATTAGCATGTTTAAAGTGATTTTCATGCTTCCAGGGGCCCAAAACACAAGATTTATGGAATGGTTAAAAGTGCATGAAAATGGCCAATTTACTCACTCTGAGTTCTCAAAAAGGGTTTCTTCACCCCGGGAAGTTAATTAAATACCATTTGGAGGCATTTAATGTTCGAGCAAAAACGGCTGATTTTCGACAAAAGAGATAACACCCCCCCATTACGTCATGCTTTAGAAATGTGGAAAATGGTCCGTTTTCAAATGTTTTATTTTTGAACGTCAGTTCACATTTGTAGGTGGATCATCAGTGTTAGAGCTAAAATTAGCATGTTTAAAGTGATTTTCATGCTTCCAGGGGCTCGGGAAGTTAATTAAATACCATTTGGAGGCATTTAATGTTCGAGCAAAAACGGCTGATTTTCGACAAAAGAGATAACACCCCCCCATTACGTCATGCTTCAGAAATGTGGAAAATGGTCCGTTTTCAAATGTTTTATTTTTGAACGTCAGTTCACATTTGTAGGTGGATCATCAGTGTTAGAGCTAAAATTAGCATGTTTAAAGTGATTTTCATGCTTCCAGGGGCCCAAAACACAAGATTTATGGAATGGTTAAAAGTGCATGAAAATGGCCAATTTACTCACTCTGAGTTCTCAAAAAGGGTTTCTTCACCCCGGGAAGTTAATTAAATACCATTTGGAGGCATTTAATGTTCGAGCAAAAACGGCTGATTTTCGACAAAAGAGATAACACCCCCCATTACGTCATGCTTCAGAAATGTGGAAAATGGTCCGTTTTCAAATGTTTTAATTTTGAACGTCAGTTCACATTTGTAGGTGGATCATCAGTGTTAGAGCTAAAATTAGCATGTTTAAAGTGATTTTCATGCTTCCAGGGGCCCAAAACACAAGATTTATGGAATGGTTAAAAGTGCATGAAAATGGCCAATTTACTCACTCTGAGTTCTCAAAAAGGGTTTCTTCACCCCGGGAAGTTAATTAAATACCATTTGGAGGCATTTAATGTTCGAGCAAAAACGGCTGATTTTCGACAAAAGAGATAACACCCCCCCATTACGTCATGCTTCAGAAATGTGGAAAATGGTCCGTTTTCAAATGTTTTATTTTTGAACGTCAGTTCACATTTGTAGGTGGATCATCAGTGTTAGAGCTAAAATTAGCATGTTTAAAGTGATTTTCATGCTTCCAGGGGCTCGGGAAGTTAATTAAATACCATTTGGAGGCATTTAATGTTCGAGCAAAAACGGCTGATTTTCGACAAAAGAGATAACACCCCCCCATTACGTCATGCTTCAGAAATGTGGAAAATGGTCCGTTTTCAAATGTTTTATTTTTGAACGTCAGTTCACATTTGTAGGTGGATCATCAGTGTTAGAGCTAAAATTAGCATGTTTAAAGTGATTTTCATGCTTCCAGGGGCTCGGGAAGTTAATTAAATACCATTTGGAGGCATTTAATGTTCGAGCAAAAACGGCTGATTTTCGACAAAAGAGATAACACCCCCCCATTACGTCATGCTTCAGAAATGTGGAAAATGGTCCGTTTTCAAATGTTTTATTTTTGAACGTCAGTTCACATTTGTAGGTGGATCATCAGTGTTAGAGCTAAAATTAGCATGTTTAAAGTGATTTTCATGCTTCCAGGGGCTCGGGAAGTTAATTAAATACCATTTGGAGGCATTTAATGTTCGAGCAAAAACGGCTGATTTTCGACAAAAGAGATAACACCCCCCCATTACGTCATGCTTCAGAAATGTGGAAAATGGTCCGTTTTCAAATGTTTTATTTTTGAACGTCAGTTCACATTTGTAGGTGGATCATCAGTGTTAGAGCTAAAATTAGCATGTTTAAAGTGATTTTCATGCTTCCAGGGGCTCGGGAAGTTAATTAAATACCATTTGGAGGCATTTAATGTTCGAGCAAAAACGGCTGATTTTCGACAAAAGAGATAACACCCCCCCATTACGTCATGCTTCAGAAATGTGGAAAATGGTCCGTTTTCAAATGTTTTATTTTTGAACGTCAGTTCACATTTGTAGGTGGATCATCAGTGTTAGAGCTAAAATTAGCATGTTTAAAGTGATTTTCATGCTTCCAGGGGCTCGGGAAGTTAATTAAATACCATTTGGAGGCATTTAATGTTCGAGCAAAAACGGCTGATTTTCGACAAAAGAGATAACACCCCCCCATTACGTCATGCTTCAGAAATGTGGAAAATGGTCCGTTTTCAAATGTTTTATTTTTGAACGTCAGTTCACATTTGTAGGTGGATCATCAGTGTTAGAGCTAAAATTAGCATGTTTAAAGTGATTTTCATGCTTCCAGGGGCCCAAAACACAAGATTTATGGAATGGTTAAAAGTGCATGAAAATGGCCAATTTACTCACTCTGAGTTCTCAAAAAGGGTTTCTTCACCCCGGGAAGTTAATTAAATACCATTTAGAGGCATTTAATGTTCGAGCAAAAACGGCTGATTTTCGACAAAAGAGATAACACCCCCCCATTACGTCATGCTTCAGAAATGTGGAAAATGGTCAGTTTTCAAATGTTTTATTTTTGAACGTCAGTTCACATTTGTAGGTGGATCATCAGTGTTAGAGCTAAAATTAGCATGTTTAAAGTGATTTTCATGCTTCCAGGGGCCCAAAACACAAGATTTATGGAATGGTTAAAAGTGCATGAAAATGGCCAATTTACTCACTCTGAGTTCTCAAAAAGGGTTTCTTCACCCCGGGAAGTTAATTAAATACCATTTGGAGGCATTTAATGTTCGAGCAAAAACGGCTGATTTTCGACAAAAGAGATAACACCCCCCCATTACGTCATGCTTCAGAAATGTGGAAAATGGTCCGTTTTGAAATGTTTTATTTTTGAACGTCAGTTCACATTTGTAGGTGGATCATCAGTGTTAGAGCTAAAATTAGCATGTTTAAAGTGATTTTCATGCTTCCAGGGGCTCGGGAAGTTAATTAAATACCATTTGGAGGCATTTAATGTTCGAGCAAAAACGGCTGATTTTCGACAAAAGAGATAACACCCCCCCATTACGTCATGCTTCAGAAATGTGGAAAATGGTCCGTTTTCAAATGTTTTATTTTTGAACGTCAGTTCACATTTGTAGGTGGATCATCAGTGTTAGAGCTAAAATTAGCATGTTTAAAGTGATTTTCATGCTTCCAGGGGCTCGGGAAGTTAATTAAATACCATTTGGAGGCATTTAATGTTCGAGCAAAAACGGCTGATTTTCGACAAAAGAGATAACACCCCCCCATTACGTCATGCTTCAGAAATGTGGAAAATGGTCCGTTTTCAAATGTTTTATTTTTGAACGTCAGTTCACATTTGTAGGTGGATCATCAGTGTTAGAGCTAAAATTAGCATGTTTAAAGTGATTTTCATGCTTCCAGGGGCTCGGGAAGTTAATTAAATACCATTTGGCGGCATTTAATGTTCGAGCAAAAACGGCTGATTTTCGACAAAAGAGATAACACCCCCCCATTACGTCATGCTTCAGAAATGTGGAAAATGGTCCGTTTCCAAATGTTTTATTTTTGAACGTCAGTTCACATTTGTAGGTGGATCATCAGTGTTAGAGCTAAAATTAGCATGTTTAAAGTGATTTTCATGCTTCCAGGGGCTCGGGAAGTTAATTAAATACCATTTGGAGGCATTTAATGTTCGAGCAAAAACGGCTGATTTTCGACAAAAGAGATAACACCCCCCCATTACGTCATGCTTCAGAAATGTGGAAAATGGTCCGTTTTCAAATGTTTTATTTTTGAACGTCAGTTCACATTTGTAGGTGGATCATCAGTGTTAGAGCTAAAATTAGCATGTTTAAAGTGATTTTCATGCTTCCAGGGGCTCGGGAAGTTAATTAAATACCATTTGGAGGCATTTAATGTTCGAGCAAAAACGGCTGATTTTCGACAAAAGAGATAACACCCCCCCATTACGTCATGCTTCAGAAATGTGGAAAATGGTCCGTTTTCAAATGTTTTATTTTTGAACGTCAGTTCACATTTGTAGGTGGATCATCAGTGTTAGAGCTAAAATTAGCATGTTTAAAGTGATTTTCATGCTTCCAGGGGCCCAAAACACAAGATTTATGGAATGGTTAAAAGTGCATGAAAATGGCCAATTTACTCACTCTGAGTTCTCAAAAAGGGTTTCTTCACCCCGGGAGGTTAATTAAATACCATTTGGAGGCATTTAATGTTCGAGCAAAAACGGCTGATTTTCGACAAAAGAGATAACACCCCCCATTACGTCATGCTTCAGAAATGTGGAAAATGGTCCGTTTTCAAATGTTTTATTTTTGAACGTCAGTTCACATTTGTAGGTGGATCATCAGTGTTAGAGCTAAAATGAGCATGTTTAAAGTGATTTTCATGCTTCCAGGGGCCCAAAACACAAGATTTATGGAATGGTTAAAAGTGCATGAAAATGGCCAATTTACTCACTCTGAGTTCTCAAAAAGGGTTTCTTCACCCCGGGAAGTTAATTAAATACCATTTGGAGGCATTTAATGTTCGAGCAAAAACGGCTGATTTTCGACAAAAGAGATAACACCCCCCCATTACGTCATGCTTCAGAAATGTGGAAAATGGTCCGTTTTCAAATGTTTTATTTTTGAACGTCAGTTCACATTTGTAGGTGGATCATCAGTGTTAGAGCTAAAATTAGCATGTTTAAAGTGATTTTCATGCTTCCAGGGGCTCGGGAAGTTAATTAAATACCATTTGGAGGCATTTAATGTTCGAGCAAAAACGGCTGATTTTCGACAAAAGAGATAACACCCCCCCATTACGTCATGCTTCAGAAATGTGGAAAATGGTCCGTTTTCAAATGTTTTATTTTTGAACGTCAGTTCACATTTGTAGGTGGATCATCAGTGTTAGAGCTAAAATTAGCATGTTTAAAGTGATTTTCATGCTTCCAGGGGCTCGGGAAGTTAATTAAATACCATTTGGAGGCATTTAATGTTCGAGCAAAAACGGCTGATTTTCGACAAAAGAGATAACACCCCCCCATTACGTCATGCTTCAGAAATGTGGAAAATGGTCCGTTTTCAAATGTTTTATTTTTGAACGTCAGTTCACATTTGTAGGTGGATCATCAGTGTTAGAGCTAAAATTAGCATGTTTAAAGTGATTTTCATGCTTCCAGGGGCTCGGGAAGTTAATTAAATACCATTTGGAGGCATTTAATGTTCGAGCAAAAACGGCTGATTTTCGACAAAAGAGATAACACCCCCCCATTACGTCATGCTTCAGAAATGTGGAAAATGGTCCGTTTTCAAATGTTTTATTTTTGAACGTCAGTTCACATTTGTAGGTGGATCATCAGTGTTAGAGCTAAAATTAGCATGTTTAAAGTGATTTTCATGCTTCCAGGGGCTCGGGAAGTTAATTAAATACCATTTGGAGGCATTTAATGTTCGAGCAAAAACGGCTGATTTTCGACAAAAGAGATAACACCCCCCCATTACGTCATGCTTCAGAAATGTGGAAAATGGTCCGTTTTCAAATGTTTTATTTTTGAACGTCAGTTCACATTTGTAGGTGGATCATCAGTGTTAGAGCTAAAATTAGCATGTTTAAAGTGATTTTCATGCTTCCAGGGGCCCAAAACACAAGATTTATGGAATGGTTAAAAGTGCATGAAAATGGCCAATTTACTCACTCTGAGTTCTCAAAAAGGGTTTCTTCACCCCGGGAAGTTAATTAAATACCATTTGGAGGCATTTAATGTTCGAGCAAAAACGGCTGATTTTCGACAAAAGAGATAACACCCCCCATTACGTCATGCTTCAGAAATGTGGAAAATGGTCCGTTTTCAAATGTTTTATTTTTGAACGTCAGTTCACATTTGTAGGTGGATCATCAGTGTTAGAGCTAAAATTAGCATGTTTAAAGTGATTTTCATGCTTCCAGGGGCCCAAAACACAAGATTTATGGAATGGTTAAAAGTGCATGAAAATGGCCAATTTACTCACTCTGAGTTCTCAAAAAGGGTTTCTTCACCCCGGGAAGTTAATTAAATACCATTTGGAGGCATTTAATGTTCGAGCAAAAACGGCTGATTTTCGACAAAAGAGATAACACCCCCCCATTACGTCATGCTTCAGAAATGTGGAAAATGGTCCGTTTTCAAATGTTTTATTTTTGAACGTCAGTTCACATTTGTAGGTGGATCATCAGTGTTAGAGCTAAAATTAGCATGTATAAAGTGATTTTCATGCTTCCAGGGGCTCGGGAAGTTAATTAAATACCATTTGGAGGCATTTAATGTTCGAGCAAAAACGGCTGATTTTCGACAAAAGAGATAACACCCCCCCATTACGTCATGCTTCAGAAATGTGGAAAATGGTCCGTTTTCAAATGTTTTATTTTTGAACGTCAGTTCACATTTGTAGGTGGATCATCAGTGTTAGAGCTAAAATTAGCATGTTTAAAGTGATTTTCATGCTTCCAGGGGCTCGGGAAGTTAATTAAATACCATTTGGAGGCATTTAATGTTCGAGCAAAAACGGCTGATTTTCGACAAAAGAGATAACACCCCCCCATTACGTCATGCTTCAGAAATGTGGAAAATGGTCCGTTTTCAAATGTTTTATTTTTGAACGTCAGTTCACATTTGTAGGTGGATCATCAGTGTTAGAGCTAAAATTAGCATGTTTAAAGTGATTTTCATGCTTCCAGGGGCTCGGGAAGTTAATTAAATACCATTTGGAGGCATTTAATGTTCGAGCAAAAACGGCTGATTTTCGACAAAAGAGATAACACCCCCCCATTACGTCATGCTTCAGAAATGTGGAAAATGGTCCGTTTTCAAATGTTTTATTTTTGAACGTCAGTTCACATTTGTAGGTGGATCATCAGTGTTAGAGCTAAAATTAGCATGTTTAAAGTGATTTTCATGCTTCCAGGGGCTCGGGAAGTTAATTAAATACCATTTGGCGGCATTTAATGTTCGAGCAAAAACGGCTGATTTTCGACAAAAGAGATAACACCCCCCCATTACGTCATGCTTCAGAAATGTGGAAAATGGTCCGTTTCCAAATGTTTTATTTTTGAACGTCAGTTCACATTTGTAGGTGGATCATCAGTGTTAGAGCTAAAATTAGCATGTTTAAAGTGATTTTCATGCTTCCAGGGGCTCGGGAAGTTAAATAAATACCATTTGGAGGCATTTAATGTTCGAGCAAAAACGGCTGATTTTCGACAAAAGAGATAACACCCCCCCATTACGTCATGCTTCAGAAATGTGGAAAATGGTCCGTTTTCAAATGTTTTATTTTTGAACGTCAGTTCACATTTGTAGGTGGATCATCAGTGTTAAAGCTAAAATTAGCATGTTTAAAGTGATTTTCATGCTTCCAGGGGCTCGGGAAGTTAATTAAATACCATTTGGAGGCATTTAATGTTCGAGCAAAAACGGCTGATTTTCGACAAAAGAGATAACACCCCCCCATTACGTCATGCTTCAGAAATGTGGAAAATGGTCCGTTTTCAAATGTTTCATTTTTGAACGTCAGTTCACATTTGTAGGTGGATCATCAGTGTTAGAGCTAAAATTAGCATGTTTAAAGTGATTTTCATGCTTCCAGATGTTCGGGAAGTTAATTAAATACCATTTGGAGGCATTTAATGTTCGAGCAAAAACGGCTGATTTTCGACAAAAGAGATAACACCCCCCATTACGTCATGCTTCAGAAATGTGGAAAATGGTCCGTTTTCAAATGTTTTATTTTTGAACGTCAGTTCACATTTGTAGGTGGATCATCAGTGTTAGAGCTAAAATTAGCATGTTTAAAGTGATTTTCATGCTTCCAGGGGCCCAAAACACAAGATTTATGGAATGGTTAAAAGTGCATGAAAATGGCCAATTTACTCACTCTGAGTTCTCAAAAAGGGTTTCTTCACCCCGGGAAGTTAATTAAATACCATTTGGAGGCATTTAATGTTCGAGCAAAAACGGCTGATTTTCGACAAAAGAGATAACACCCCCCCATTACGTCATGCTTCAGAAATGTGGAAAATGGTCCGTTTTCAAATGTTTTATTTTTGAACGTCAGTTCACATTTGTAGGTGGATCATCAGTGTTAGAGCTAAAATTAGCATGTTTAAAGTGATTTTCATGCTTCCAGGGGCTCGGGAAGTTAATTAAATACCATTTGGAGGCATTTAATGTTCGAGCAAAAACGGCTGATTTTCGACAAAAGAGATAACACCCCCCCATTACGTCATGCTTCAGAAATGTGGAAAATGGTCCGTTTTCAAATGTTTTATTTTTGAACGTCAGTTCACATTTGTAGGTGGATCATCAGTGTTAGAGCTAAAATTAGCATGTTTAAAGTGATTTTCATGCTTCCAGGGGCTCGGGAAGTTAATTAAATACCATTTGGAGGCATTTAATGTTCGAGCAAAAACGGCTGATTTTCGACAAAAGAGATAACACCCCCCCATTACGTCATGCTTCAGAAATGTGGAAAATGGTCCGTTTTCAAATGTTTTATTTTTGAACGTCAGTTCACATTTGTAGGTGGATCATCAGTGTTAGAGCTAAAATTAGCATGTTTAAAGTGATTTTCATGCTTCCAGGGGCCCAAAACACAAGATTTATGGAATGGTTAAAAGTGCATGAAAATGGCCAATTTACTCACTCTGAGTTCTCAAAAAGGGTTTCTTCACCCCGGGAAGTTAATTAAATACCATTTGGAGGCATTTAATGTTCGAGCAAAAACGGCTGATTTTCGACAAAAGAGATAACACCCCCCATTACGTCATGCTTCAGAAATGTGGAAAATGGTCCGTTTTCAAATGTTTTATTTTTGAACGTCAGTTCACATTTGTAGGTGGATCATCAGTGTTAGAGCTAAAATTAGCATGTTTAAAGTGATTTTCATGCTTCCAGGGGCCCAAAACACAAGATTTATGGAATGGTTAAAAGTGCATGAAAATGGCCAATTTACTCACTCTGAGTTCTCAAAAAGGGTTTCTTCACCCCGGGAAGTTAATTAAATACCATTTGGAGGCATTTAATGTTCGAGCAAAAACGGCTGATTTTCGACAAAAGAGATAACACCCCCCCATTACGTCATGCTTCAGAAATGTGGAAAATGGTCCGTTTTCAAATGTTTTATTTTTGAACGTCAGTTCACATTTGTAGGTGGATCATCAGTGTTAGAGCTAAAATTAGCATGTATAAAGTGATTTTCATGCTTCCAGGGGCTCGGGAAGTTAATTAAATACCATTTGGAGGCATTTAATGTTCGAGCAAAAACGGCTGATTTTCGACAAAAGAGATAACACCCCCCCATTACGTCATGCTTCAGAAATGTGGAAAATGGTCCGTTTTCAAATGTTTTATTTTTGAACGTCAGTTCACATTTGTAGGTGGATCATCAGTGTTAGAGCTAAAATTAGCATGTTTAAAGTGATTTTCATGCTTCCAGGGGCTCGGGAAGTTAATTAAATACCATTTGGAGGCATTTAATGTTCGAGCAAAAACGGCTGATTTTCGACAAAAGAGATAACACCCCCCCATTACGTCATGCTTCAGAAATGTGGAAAATGGTCCGTTTTCAAATGTTTTATTTTTGAACGTCAGTTCACATTTGTAGGTGGATCATCAGTGTTAGAGCTAAAATTAGCATGTTTAAAGTGATTTTCATGCTTCCAGGGGCTCGGGAAGTTAATTAAATACCATTTGGAGGCATTTAATGTTCGAGCAAAAACGGCTGATTTTCGACAAAAGAGATAACACCCCCCCATTACGTCATGCTTCAGAAATGTGGAAAATGGTCCGTTTTCAAATGTTTTATTTTTGAACGTCAGTTCACATTTGTAGGTGGATCATCAGTGTTAGAGCTAAAATTAGCATGTTTAAAGTGATTTTCATGCTTCCAGGGGCTCGGGAAGTTAATTAAATACCATTTGGCGGCATTTAATGTTCGAGCAAAAACGGCTGATTTTCGACAAAAGAGATAACACCCCCCCATTACGTCATGCTTCAGAAATGTGGAAAATGGTCCGTTTCCAAATGTTTTATTTTTGAACGTCAGTTCACATTTGTAGGTGGATCATCAGTGTTAGAGCTAAAATTAGCATGTTTAAAGTGATTTTCATGCTTCCAGGGGCTCGGGAAGTTAAATAAATACCATTTGGAGGCATTTAATGTTCGAGCAAAAACGGCTGATTTTCGACAAAAGAGATAACACCCCCCCATTACGTCATGCTTCAGAAATGTGGAAAATGGTCCGTTTTCAAATGTTTTATTTTTGAACGTCAGTTCACATTTGTAGGTGGATCATCAGTGTTAAAGCTAAAATTAGCATGTTTAAAGTGATTTTCATGCTTCCAGGGGCTCGGGAAGTTAATTAAATACCATTTGGAGGCATTTAATGTTCGAGCAAAAACGGCTGATTTTCGACAAAAGAGATAACACCCCCCCATTACGTCATGCTTCAGAAATGTGGAAAATGGTCCGTTTTCAAATGTTTCATTTTTGAACGTCAGTTCACATTTGTAGGTGGATCATCAGTGTTAGAGCTAAAATTAGCATGTTTAAAGTGATTTTCATGCTTCCAGATGTTCGGGAAGTTAATTAAATACCATTTGGAGGCATTTAATGTTCGAGCAAAAACGGCTGATTTTCGACAAAAGAGATAACACCCCCCCATTACGTCATGCTTCAGAAATGTGGAAAATGGTCCGTTTTCAAATGTTTTATTTTTGAACGTCAGTTCACATTTGTAGGTGGATCATCAGTGTTAGAGCTAAAATTAGCATGTTTAAAGTGATTTTCATGCTTCCAGGGGCCCAAAACACAAGATTTATGGAATGGTTAAAAGTGCATGAAAATGGCCAATTTACTCACTCTGAGTTCTCAAAAAGGGTTTCTTCACCCCGGGAAGTTAATTAAATACCATTTGGAGGCATTTAATGTTCGAGCAAAAACGGCTGATTTTCGACAAAAGAGATAACACCCCCCCATTACGTCATGCTTCAGAAATGTGGAAAATGGTCCGTTTTCAAATGTTTTATTTTTGAACGTCAGTTCACATTTGTAGGTGGATCATCAGTGTTAGAGCTAAAATTAGCATGTTTAAAGTGATTTTCATGCTTCCAGGGGCTCGGGAAGTTAATTAAATACCATTTGGAGGCATTTAATGTTCGAGCAAAAACGGCTGATTTTCGACAAAAGAGATAACACCCCCCCATTACGTCATGCTTCAGAAATGTGGAAAATGGTCCGTTTTCAAATGTTTTATTTTTGAACGTCAGTTCACATTTGTAGGTGGATCATCAGTGTTAGAGCTAAAATTAGCATGTTTAAAGTGATTTTCATGCTTCCAGGGGCCCAAAACACAAGATTTATGGAATGGTTAAAAGTGCATGAAAATGGCCAATTTACTCACTCTGAGTTCTCAAAAAGGGTTTCTTCACCCCGGGAAGTTAATTAAATACCATTTGGAGGCATTTAATGTTCGAGCAAAAACGGCTGATTTTCGACAAAAGAGATAACACCCCCCATTACGTCATGCTTCAGAAATGTGGAAAATGGTCCGTTTTCAAATGTTTTATTTTTGAACGTCAGTTCACATTTGTAGGTGGATCATCAGTGTTAGAGCTAAAATTAGCATGTTTAAAGTGATTTTCATGCTTCCAGGGGCCCAAAACACAAGATTTATGGAATGGTTAAAAGTGCATGAAAATGGCCAATTTACTCACTCTGAGTTCTCAAAAAGGGTTTCTTCACCCCGGGAAGTTAATTAAATACCATTTGGAGGCATTTAATGTTCGAGCAAAAACGGCTGATTTTCGACAAAAGAGATAACACCCCCCCATTACGTCATGCTTCAGAAATGTGGAAAATGGTCCGTTTTCAAATGTTTTATTTTTGAACGTCAGTTCACATTTGTAGGTGGATCATCAGTGTTAGAGCTAAAATTAGCATGTTTAAAGTGATTTTCATGCTTCCAGGGGCTCGGGAAGTTAATTAAATACCATTTGGAGGCATTTAATGTTCGAGCAAAAACGGCTGATTTTCGACAAAAGAGATAACACCCCCCCATTACGTCATGCTTCAGAAATGTGGAAAATGGTCCGTTTTCAAATGTTTTATTTTTGAACGTCAGTTCACATTTGTAGGTGGATCATCAGTGTTAGAGCTAAAATTAGCATGTTTAAAGTGATTTTCATGCTTCCAGGGGCTCGGGAAGTTAATTAAATACCATTTGGAGGCATTTAATGTTCGAGCAAAAACGGCTGATTTTCGACAAAAGAGATAACACCCCCCCATTACGTCATGCTTCAGAAATGTGGAAAATGGTCCGTTTTCAAATGTTTTATTTTTGAACGTCAGTTCACATTTGTAGGTGGATCATCAGTGTTAGAGCTAAAATTAGCATGTTTAAAGTGATTTTCATGCTTCCAGGGGCTCGGGAAGTTAATTAAATACCATTTGGAGGCATTTAATGTTCGAGCAAAAACGGCTGATTTTCGACAAAAGAGATAACACCCCCCCATTACGTCATGCTTCAGAAATGTGGAAAATGGTCCGTTTTCAAATGTTTTATTTTTGAACGTCAGTTCACATTTGTAGGTGGATCATCAGTGTTAGAGCTAAAATTAGCATGTTTAAAGTGATTTTCATGCTTCCAGGGGCTCGGGAAGTTAATTAAATACCATTTGGAGGCATTTAATGTTCGATCAAAAACGGCTGATTTTCGACAAAAGAGATAACACCCCCCCATTACGTCATGCTTCAGAAATGTGGAAAATGGTCCGTTTTCAAATGTTTTATTTTTGAACGTCAGTTCACATTTGTAGGTGGATCATCAGTGTTAGAGCTAAAATTAGCATGTTTAAAGTGATTTTCATGCTTCCAGGGGCTCGGGAAGTTAATTAAATACCATTTGGAGGCATTTAATGTTCGAGCAAAAACGGCTGATTTTCGACAAAAGAGATAACACCCCCCCATTACGTCATGCTTCAGAAATGTGGAAAATGGTCCGTTTTCAAATGTTTTATTTTTGAACGTCAGTTCACATTTGTAGGTGGATCATCAGTGTTAGAGCTAAAATTAGCATGTTTAAAGTGATTTTCATGCTTCCAGGGGCCCAAAACACAAGATTTATGGAATGGTTAAAAGTGCATGAAAATGGCCAATTTACTCACTCTGAGTTCTCAAAAAGGGTTTCTTCACCCCGGGAAGTTAATTAAATACCATTTAGAGGCATTTAATGTTCGAGCAAAAAAGGCTGATTTTCGACAAAAGAGATAACACCCCCCCATTACGTCATGCTTCAGAAATGTGGAAAATGGTCAGTTTTCAAATGTTTTATTTTTGAACGTCAGTTCACATTTGTAGGTGGATCATCAGTGTTAGAGCTAAAATTAGCATGTTTAAAGTGATTTTCATGCTTCCAGGGGCCCAAAACACAAGATTTATGGAATGGTTAAAAGTGCATGAAAATGGCCAATTTACTCACTCTGAGTTCTCAAAAAGGGTTTCTTCACCCCGGGAAGTTAATTAAATACCATTTGGAGGCATTTAATGTTCGAGCAAAAACGGCTGATTTTCGACAAAAGAGATAACACCCCCCCATTACGTCATGCTTCAGAAATGTGGAAAATGGTCCGTTTTCAAATGTTTTATTTTTGAACGTCAGTTCACATTTGTAGGTGGATCATCAGTGTTAGAGCTAAAATTAGCATGTTTAAAGTGATTTTCATGCTTCCAGGGGCTCGGGAAGTTAATTAAATACCATTTGGAGGCATTTAATGTTCGAGCAAAAACGGCTGATTTTCGACAAAAGAGATAACACCCCCCCATTACGTCATGCTTCAGAAATGTGGAAAATGGTCCGTTTTCAAATGTTTTATTTTTGAACGTCAGTTCACATTTGTAGGTGGATCATCAGTGTTAGAGCTAAAATTAGCATGTTTAAAGTGATTTTCATGCTTCCAGGGGCTCGGGAAGTTAAATAAATACCATTTGGAGGCATTTAATGTTCGAGCAAAAACGGCTGATTTTCGACAAAAGAGATAACACCCCCCCATTACGTCATGCTTCAGAAATGTGGAAAATGGTCCGTTTTCAAATGTTTTATTTTTGAACGTCAGTTCACATTTGTAGGTGGATCATCAGTGTTAAAGCTAAAATTAGCATGTTTAAAGTGATTTTCATGCTTCCAGGGGCTCGGGAAGTTAATTAAATACCATTTGGAGGCATTTAATGTTCGAGCAAAAACGGCTGATTTTCGACAAAAGAGATAACACCCCCCCATTACGTCATGCTTCAGAAATGTGGAAAATGGTCCGTTTTCAAATGTTTCATTTTTGAACGTCAGTTCACATTTGTAGGTGGATCATCAGTGTTAGAGCTAAAATTAGCATGTTTAAAGTGATTTTCATGCTTCCAGATGTTCGGGAAGTTAATTAAATACCATTTGGAGGCATTTAATGTTCGAGCAAAAACGGCTGATTTTCGACAAAAGAGATAACACCCCCCCATTACGTCATGCTTCAGAAATGTGGAAAATGGTCCGTTTTCAAATGTTTTATTTTTGAACGTCAGTTCACATTTGTAGGTGGATCATCAGTGTTAGAGCTAAAATTAGCATGTTTAAAGTGATTTTCATGCTTCCAGGGGCCCAAAACACAAGATTTATGGAATGGTTAAAAGTGCATGAAAATGGCCAATTTACTCACTCTGAGTTCTCAAAAAGGGTTTCTTCACCCCGGGAAGTTAATTAAATACCATTTGGAGGCATTTAATGTTCGAGCAAAAACGGCTGATTTTCGACAAAAGAGATAACACCCCCCCATTACGTCATGCTTCAGAAATGTGGAAAATGGTCCGTTTTCAAATGTTTTATTTTTGAACGTCAGTTCACATTTGTAGGTGGATCATCAGTGTTAGAGCTAAAATTAGCATGTTTAAAGTGATTTTCATGCTTCCAGGGGCTCGGGAAGTTAATTAAATACCATTTGGAGGCATTTAATGTTCGAGCAAAAACGGCTGATTTTCGACAAAAGAGATAACACCCCCCCATTACGTCATGCTTCAGAAATGTGGAAAATGGTCCGTTTTCAAATGTTTTATTTTTGAACGTCAGTTCACATTTGTAGGTGGATCATCAGTGTTAGAGCTAAAATTAGCATGTTTAAAGTGATTTTCATGCTTCCAGGGGCCCAAAACACAAGATTTATGGAATGGTTAAAAGTGCATGAAAATGGCCAATTTACTCACTCTGAGTTCTCAAAAAGGGTTTCTTCACCCCGGGAAGTTAATTAAATACCATTTGGAGGCATTTAATGTTCGAGCAAAAACGGCTGATTTTCGACAAAAGAGATAACACCCCCCATTACGTCATGCTTCAGAAATGTGGAAAATGGTCCGTTTTCAAATGTTTTATTTTTGAACGTCAGTTCACATTTGTAGGTGGATCATCAGTGTTAGAGCTAAAATTAGCATGTTTAAAGTGATTTTCATGCTTCCAGGGGCCCAAAACACAAGATTTATGGAATGGTTAAAAGTGCATGAAAATGGCCAATTTACTCACTCTGAGTTCTCAAAAAGGGTTTCTTCACCCCGGGAAGTTAATTAAATACCATTTGGAGGCATTTAATGTTCGAGCAAAAACGGCTGATTTTCGACAAAAGAGATAACACCCCCCCATTACGTCATGCTTCAGAAATGTGGAAAATGGTCCGTTTTCAAATGTTTTATTTTTGAACGTCAGTTCACATTTGTAGGTGGATCATCAGTGTTAGAGCTAAAATTAGCATGTTTAAAGTGATTTTCATGCTTCCAGGGGCTCGGGAAGTTAATTAAATACCATTTGGAGGCATTTAATGTTCGAGCAAAAACGGCTGATTTTCGACAAAAGAGATAACACCCCCCCATTACGTCATGCTTCAGAAATGTGGAAAATGGTCCGTTTTCAAATGTTTTATTTTTGAACGTCAGTTCACATTTGTAGGTGGATCATCAGTGTTAGAGCTAAAATTAGCATGTTTAAAGTGATTTTCATGCTTCCAGGGGCTCGGGAAGTTAATTAAATACCATTTGGAGGCATTTAATGTTCGAGCAAAAACGGCTGATTTTCGACAAAAGAGATAACACCCCCCCATTACGTCATGCTTCAGAAATGTGGAAAATGGTCCGTTTTCAAATGTTTTATTTTTGAACGTCAGTTCACATTTGTAGGTGGATCATCAGTGTTAGAGCTAAAATTAGCATGTTTAAAGTGATTTTCATGCTTCCAGGGGCTCGGGAAGTTAATTAAATACCATTTGGAGGCATTTAATGTTCGAGCAAAAACGGCTGATTTTCGACAAAAGAGATAACACCCCCCCATTACGTCATGCTTCAGAAATGTGGAAAATGGTCCGTTTTCAAATGTTTTATTTTTGAACGTCAGTTCACATTTGTAGGTGGATCATCAGTGTTAGAGCTAAAATTAGCATGTTTAAAGTGATTTTCATGCTTCCAGGGGCTCGGGAAGTTAATTAAATACCATTTGGAGGCATTTAATGTTCGATCAAAAACGGCTGATTTTCGACAAAAGAGATAACACCCCCCCATTACGTCATGCTTCAGAAATGTGGAAAATGGTCCGTTTTCAAATGTTTTATTTTTGAACGTCAGTTCACATTTGTAGGTGGATCATCAGTGTTAGAGCTAAAATTAGCATGTTTAAAGTGATTTTCATGCTTCCAGGGGCTCGGGAAGTTAATTAAATACCATTTGGAGGCATTTAATGTTCGAGCAAAAACGGCTGATTTTCGACAAAAGAGATAACACCCCCCCATTACGTCATGCTTCAGAAATGTGGAAAATGGTCCGTTTTCAAATGTTTTATTTTTGAACGTCAGTTCACATTTGTAGGTGGATCATCAGTGTTAGAGCTAAAATTAGCATGTTTAAAGTGATTTTCATGCTTCCAGGGGCCCAAAACACAAGATTTATGGAATGGTTAAAAGTGCATGAAAATGGCCAATTTACTCACTCTGAGTTCTCAAAAAGGGTTTCTTCACCCCGGGAAGTTAATTAAATACCATTTAGAGGCATTTAATGTTCGAGCAAAAAAGGCTGATTTTCGACAAAAGAGATAACACCCCCCCATTACGTCATGCTTCAGAAATGTGGAAAATGGTCAGTTTTCAAATGTTTTATTTTTGAACGTCAGTTCACATTTGTAGGTGGATCATCAGTGTTAGAGCTAAAATTAGCATGTTTAAAGTGATTTTCATGCTTCCAGGGGCCCAAAACACAAGATTTATGGAATGGTTAAAAGTGCATGAAAATGGCCAATTTACTCACTCTGAGTTCTCAAAAAGGGTTTCTTCACCCCGGGAAGTTAATTAAATACCATTTGGAGGCATTTAATGTTCGAGCAAAAACGGCTGATTTTCGACAAAAGAGATAACACCCCCCCATTACGTCATGCTTCAGAAATGTGGAAAATGGTCCGTTTTCAAATGTTTTATTTTTGAACGTCAGTTCACATTTGTAGGTGGATCATCAGTGTTAGAGCTAAAATTAGCATGTTTAAAGTGATTTTCATGCTTCCAGGGGCTCGGGAAGTTAATTAAATACCATTTGGAGGCATTTAATGTTCGAGCAAAAACGGCTGATTTTCGACAAAAGAGATAACACCCCCCCATTACGTCATGCTTCAGAAATGTGGAAAATGGTCCGTTTTCAAATGTTTTATTTTTGAACGTCAGTTCACATTTGTAGGTGGATCATCAGTGTTAGAGCTAAAATTAGCATGTTTAAAGTGATTTTCATGCTTCCAGGGGCTCGGGAAGTTAATTAAATACCATTTGGAGGCATTTAATGTTCGAGCAAAAACGGCTGATTTTCGACAAAAGAGATAACACCCCCCCATTACGTCATGCTTCAGAAATGTGGAAAATGGTCCGTTTTCAAATGTTTTATTTTTGAACGTCAGTTCACATTTGTAGGTGGATCATCAGTGTTAGAGCTAAAATTAGCATGTTTAAAGTGATTTTCATGCTTCCAGGGGCTCGGGAAGTTAATTAAATACCATTTGGCGGCATTTAATGTTCGAGCAAAAACGGCTGATTTTCGACAAAAGAGATAACACCCCCCCATTACGTCATGCTTCAGAAATGTGGAAAATGGTCCGTTTCCAAATGTTTTATTTTTGAACGTCAGTTCACATTTGTAGGTGGATCATCAGTGTTAGAGCTAAAATTAGCATGTTTAAAGTGATTTTCATGCTTCCAGGGGCTCGGGAAGTTAATTAAATACCATTTGGAGGCATTTAATGTTCGAGCAAAAACGGCTGATTTTCGACAAAAGAGATAACACCCCCCCATTACGTCATGCTTCAGAAATGTGGAAAATGGTCCGTTTTCAAATGTTTTATTTTTGAACGTCAGTTCACATTTGTAGGTGGATCATCAGTGTTAGAGCTAAAATTAGCATGTTTAAAGTGATTTTCATGCTTCCAGGGGCTCGGGAAGTTAATTAAATACCATTTGGAGGCATTTAATGTTCGAGCAAAAACGGCTGATTTTCGACAAAAGAGATAACACCCCCCCATTACGTCATGCTTCAGAAATGTGGAAAATGGTCCGTTTTCAAATGTTTTATTTTTGAACGTCAGTTCACATTTGTAGGTGGATCATCAGTGTTAGAGCTAAAATTAGCATGTTTAAAGTGATTTTCATGCTTCCAGGGGCCCAAAACACAAGATTTATGGAATGGTTAAAAGTGCATGAAAATGGCCAATTTACTCACTCTGAGTTCTCAAAAAGGGTTTCTTCACCCCGGGAAGTTAATTAAATACCATTTGGAGGCATTTAATGTTCGAGCAAAAACGGCTGATTTTCGACAAAAGAGATAACACCCCCCATTACGTCATGCTTCAGAAATGTGGAAAATGGTCCGTTTTCAAATGTTTTATTTTTGAACGTCAGTTCACATTTGTAGGTGGATCATCAGTGTTAGAGCTAAAATGAGCATGTTTAAAGTGATTTTCATGCTTCCAGGGGCCCAAAACACAAGATTTATGGAATGGTTAAAAGTGCATGAAAATGGCCAATTTACTCACTCTGAGTTCTCAAAAAGGGTTTCTTCACCCCGGGAAGTTAATTAAATACCATTTGGAGGCATTTAATGTTCGAGCAAAAACGGCTGATTTTCGACAAAAGAGATAACACCCCCCCATTACGTCATGCTTCAGAAATGTGGAAAATGGTCCGTTTTCAAATGTTTTATTTTTGAACGTCAGTTCACATTTGTAGGTGGATCATCAGTGTTAGAGCTAAAATTAGCATGTTTAAAGTGATTTTCATGCTTCCAGGGGCTCGGGAAGTTAATTAAATACCATTTGGAGGCATTTAATGTTCGAGCAAAAACGGCTGATTTTCGACAAAAGAGATAACACCCCCCCATTACGTCATGCTTCAGAAATGTGGAAAATGGTCCGTTTTCAAATGTTTTATTTTTGAACGTCAGTTCACATTTGTAGGTGGATCATCAGTGTTAGAGCTAAAATTAGCATGTTTAAAGTGATTTTCATGCTTCCAGGGGCTCGGGAAGTTAATTAAATACCATTTGGAGGCATTTAATGTTCGAGCAAAAACGGCTGATTTTCGACAAAAGAGATAACACCCCCCCATTACGTCATGCTTCAGAAATGTGGAAAATGGTCCGTTTTCAAATGTTTTATTTTTGAACGTCAGTTCACATTTGTAGGTGGATCATCAGTGTTAGAGCTAAAATTAGCATGTTTAAAGTGATTTTCATGCTTCCAGGGGCTCGGGAAGTTAATTAAATACCATTTGGAGGCATTTAATGTTCGAGCAAAAACGGCTGATTTTCGACAAAAGAGATAACACCCCCCCATTACGTCATGCTTCAGAAATGTGGAAAATGGTCCGTTTTCAAATGTTTTATTTTTGAACGTCAGTTCACATTTGTAGGTGGATCATCAGTGTTAGAGCTAAAATTAGCATGTTTAAAGTGATTTTCATGCTTCCAGGGGCTCGGGAAGTTAATTAAATACCATTTGGAGGCATTTAATGTTCGAGCAAAAACGGCTGATTTTCGACAAAAGAGATAACACCCCCCCATTACGTCATGCTTCAGAAATGTGGAAAATGGTCCGTTTTCAAATGTTTTATTTTTGAACGTCAGTTCACATTTGTAGGTGGATCATCAGTGTTAGAGCTAAAATTAGCATGTTTAAAGTGATTTTCATGCTTCCAGGGGCTCGGGAAGTTAATTAAATACCATTTGGAGGCATTTAATGTTCGAGCAAAAACGGCTGATTTTCGACAAAAGAGATAACACCCCCCCATTACGTCATGCTTCAGAAATGTGGAAAATGGTCCGTTTTCAAATGTTTTATTTTTGAACGTCAGTTCACATTTGTAGGTGGATCATCAGTGTTAGAGCTAAAATTAGCATGTTTAAAGTGATTTTCATGCTTCCAGGGGCCCAAAACACAAGATTTATGGAATGGTTAAAAGTGCATGAAAATGGCCAATTTACTCACTCTGAGTTCTCAAAAAGGGTTTCTTCACCCCGGGAAGTTAATTAAATACCATTTAGAGGCATTTAATGTTCGAGCAAAAACGGCTGATTTTCGACAAAAGAGATAACACCCCCCATTACGTCATGCTTCAGAAATGTGGAAAATGGTCCGTTTTCAAATGTTTTATTTTTGAACGTCAGTTCACATTTGTAGGTGGATCATCAGTGTTAGAGCTAAAATTAGCATGTTTAAAGTGATTTTCATGCTTCCAGGGGCCCAAAACACAAGATTTATGGAATGGTTAAAAGTGCATGAAAATGGCCAATTTACTCACTCTGAGTTCTCAAAAAGGGTTTCTTCACCCCGGGAAGTTAATTAAATACCATTTGGAGGCATTTAATGTTCGAGCAAAAACGGCTGATTTTCGACAAAAGAGATAACACCCCCCCATTACGTCATGCTTCAGAAATGTGGAAAATGGTCCGTTTTCAAATGTTTTATTTTTGAACGTCAGTTCACATTTGTAGGTGGATCATCAGTGTTAGAGCTAAAATTAGCATGTTTAAAGTGATTTTCATGCTTCCAGGGGCTCGGGAAGTTAATTAAATACCATTTGGAGGCATTTAATGTTCGAGCAAAAACGGCTGATTTTCGACAAAAGAGATAACACCCCCCCATTACGTCATGCTTCAGAAATGTGGAAAATGGTCCGTTTTCAAATGTTTTATTTTTGAACGTCAGTTCACATTTGTAGGTGGATCATCAGTGTTAGAGCTAAAATTAGCATGTTTAAAGTGATTTTCATGCTTCCAGGGGCTCGGGAAGTTAATTAAATACCATTTGGAGGCATTTAATGTTCGAGCAAAAACGGCTGATTTTCGACAAAAGAGATAACACCCCCCCATTACGTCATGCTTCAGAAATGTGGAAAATGGTCCGTTTTCAAATGTTTTATTTTTGAACGTCAGTTCACATTTGTAGGTGGATCATCAGTGTTAGAGCTAAAATTAGCATGTTTAAAGTGATTTTCATGCTTCCAGGGGCTCGGGAAGTTAATTAAATACCATTTGGAGGCATTTAATGTTCGAGCAAAAACGGCTGATTTTCGACAAAAGAGATAACACCCCCCCATTACGTCATGCTTCAGAAATGTGGAAAATGGTCCGTTTTCAAATGTTTTATTTTTGAACGTCAGTTCACATTTGTAGGTGGATCATCAGTGTTAGAGCTAAAATTAGCATGTTTAAAGTGATTTTCATGCTTCCAGGGGCTCGGGAAGTTAATTAAATACCATTTGGCGGCATTTAATGTTCGAGCAAAAACGGCTGATTTTCGACAAAAGAGATAACACCCCCCCATTACGTCATGCTTCAGAAATGTGGAAAATGGTCCGTTTCCAAATGTTTTATTTTTGAACGTCAGTTCACATTTGTAGGTGGATCATCAGTGTTAGAGCTAAAATTAGCATGTTTAAAGTGATTTTCATGCTTCCAGGGGCTCGGGAAGTTAATTAAATACCATTTGGAGGCATTTAATGTTCGAGCAAAAACGGCTGATTTTCGACAAAAGAGATAACACCCCCCCATTACGTCATGCTTCAGAAATGTGGAAAATGGTCCGTTTTCAAATGTTTTATTTTTGAACGTCAGTTCACATTTGTAGGTGGATCATCAGTGTTAAAGCTAAAATTAGCATGTTTAAAGTGATTTTCATGCTTCCAGGGGCTCGGGAAGTTAATTAAATACCATTTGGAGGCATTTAATGTTCGAGCAAAAACGGCTGATTTTCGACAAAAGAGATAACACCCCCCCATTACGTCATGCTTCAGAAATGTGGAAAATGGTCCGTTTTCAAATGTTTCATTTTTGAACGTCAGTTCACATTTGTAGGTGGATCATCAGTGTTAGAGCTAAAATTAGCATGTTTAAAGTGATTTTCATGCTTCCAGATGTTCGGGAAGTTAATTAAATACCATTTGGAGGCATTTAATGTTCGAGCAAAAACGGCTGATTTTCGACAAAAGAGATAACACCCCCCCATTACGTCATGCTTCAGAAATGTGGAAAATGGTCCGTTTTCAAATGTTTTATTTTTGAACGTCAGTTCACATTTGTAGGTGGATCATCAGTGTTAGAGCTAAAATTAGCATGTTTAAAGTGATTTTCATGCTTCCAGGGGCCCAAAACACAAGATTTATGGAATGGTTAAAAGTGCATGAAAATGGCCAATTTACTCACTCTGAGTTCTCAAAAAGGGTTTCTTCACCCCGGGAAGTTAATTAAATACCATTTGGAGGCATTTAATGTTCGAGCAAAAACGGCTGATTTTCGACAAAAGAGATAACACCCCCCCATTACGTCATGCTTCAGAAATGTGGAAAATGGTCCGTTTTCAAATGTTTTATTTTTGAACGTCAGTTCACATTTGTAGGTGGATCATCAGTGTTAGAGCTAAAATTAGCATGTTTAAAGTGATTTTCATGCTTCCAGGGGCTCGGGAAGTTAATTAAATACCATTTGGAGGCATTTAATGTTCGAGCAAAAACGGCTGATTTTCGACAAAAGAGATAACACCCCCCCATTACGTCATGCTTCAGAAATGTGGAAAATGGTCCGTTTTCAAATGTTTTATTTTTGAACGTCAGTTCACATTTGTAGGTGGATCATCAGTGTTAGAGCTAAAATTAGCATGTTTAAAGTGATTTTCATGCTTCCAGGGGCCCAAAACACAAGATTTATGGAATGGTTAAAAGTGCATGAAAATGGCCAATTTACTCACTCTGAGTTCTCAAAAAGGGTTTCTTCACCCCGGGAAGTTAATTAAATACCATTTAGAGGCATTTAATGTTCGAGCAAAAACGGCTGATTTTCGACAAAAGAGATAACACCCCCCATTACGTCATGCTTCAGAAATGTGGAAAATGGTCCGTTTTCAAATGTTTTATTTTTGAACGTCAGTTCACATTTGTAGGTGGATCATCAGTGTTAGAGCTAAAATTAGCATGTTTAAAGTGATTTTCATGCTTCCAGGGGCCCAAAACACAAGATTTATGGAATGGTTAAAAGTGCATGAAAATGGCCAATTTACTCACTCTGAGTTCTCAAAAAGGGTTTCTTCACCCCGGGAAGTTAATTAAATACCATTTGGAGGCATTTAATGTTCGAGCAAAAACGGCTGATTTTCGACAAAAGAGATAACACCCCCCCATTACGTCATGCTTCAGAAATGTGGAAAATGGTCCGTTTTCAAATGTTTTATTTTTGAACGTCAGTTCACATTTGTAGGTGGATCATCAGTGTTAGAGCTAAAATTAGCATGTTTAAAGTGATTTTCATGCTTCCAGGGGCTCGGGAAGTTAATTAAATACCATTTGGAGGCATTTAATGTTCGAGCAAAAACGGCTGATTTTCGACAAAAGAGATAACACCCCCCCATTACGTCATGCTTCAGAAATGTGGAAAATGGTCCGTTTTCAAATGTTTTATTTTTGAACGTCAGTTCACATTTGTAGGTGGATCATCAGTGTTAGAGCTAAAATTAGCATGTTTAAAGTGATTTTCATGCTTCCAGGGGCTCGGGAAGTTAATTAAATACCATTTGGAGGCATTTAATGTTCGAGCAAAAACGGCTGATTTTCGACAAAAGAGATAACACCCCCCCATTACGTCATGCTTCAGAAATGTGGAAAATGGTCCGTTTTCAAATGTTTTATTTTTGAACGTCAGTTCACATTTGTAGGTGGATCATCAGTGTTAGAGCTAAAATTAGCATGTTTAAAGTGATTTTCATGCTTCCAGGGGCTCGGGAAGTTAATTAAATACCATTTGGAGGCATTTAATGTTCGAGCAAAAACGGCTGATTTTCGACAAAAGAGATTACACCCCCCCATTACGTCATGCTTCAGAAATGTGGAAAATGGTCCGTTTTCAAATGTTTTATTTTTGAACGTCAGTTCACATTTGTAGGTGGATCATCAGTGTTAGAGCTAAAATTAGCATGTTTAAAGTGATTTTCATGCTTCCAGGGGCTCGGGAAGTTAATTAAATACCATTTGGCGGCATTTAATGTTCGAGCAAAAACGGCTGATTTTCGACAAAAGAGATAACACCCCCCCATTACGTCATGCTTCAGAAATGTGGAAAATGGTCCGTTTCCAAATGTTTTATTTTTGAACGTCAGTTCACATTTGTAGGTGGATCATCAGTGTTAGAGCTAAAATTAGCATGTTTAAAGTGATTTTCATGCTTCCAGGGGCTCGGGAAGTTAATTAAATACCATTTGGAGGCATTTAATGTTCGAGCAAAAACGGCTGATTTTCGACAAAAGAGATAACACCCCCCCATTACGTCATGCTTCAGAAATGTGGAAAATGGTCCGTTTTCAAATGTTTTATTTTTGAACGTCAGTTCACATTTGTAGGTGGATCATCAGTGTTAAAGCTAAAATTAGCATGTTTAAAGTGATTTTCATGCTTCCAGGGGCTCGGGAAGTTAATTAAATACCATTTGGAGGCATTTAATGTTCGAGCAAAAACGGCTGATTTTCGACAAAAGAGATAACACCCCCCCATTACGTCATGCTTCAGAAATGTGGAAAATGGTCCGTTTTCAAATGTTTCATTTTTGAACGTCAGTTCACATTTGTAGGTGGATCATCAGTGTTAGAGCTAAAATTAGCATGTTTAAAGTGATTTTCATGCTTCCAGATGTTCGGGAAGTTAATTAAATACCATTTGGAGGCATTTAATGTTCGAGCAAAAACGGCTGATTTTCGACAAAAGAGATAACACCCCCCCATTACGTCATGCTTCAGAAATGTGGAAAATGGTCCGTTTTCAAATGTTTTATTTTTGAACGTCAGTTCACATTTGTAGGTGGATCATCAGTGTTAGAGCTAAAATTAGCATGTTTAAAGTGATTTTCATGCTTCCAGGGGCCCAAAACACAAGATTTATGGAATGGTTAAAAGTGCATGAAAATGGCCAATTTACTCACTCTGAGTTCTCAAAAAGGGTTTCTTCACCCCGGGAAGTTAATTAAATACCATTTGGAGGCATTTAATGTTCGAGCAAAAACGGCTGATTTTCGACAAAAGAGATAACACCCCCCCATTACGTCATGCTTCAGAAATGTGGAAAATGGTCCGTTTTCAAATGTTTTATTTTTGAACGTCAGTTCACATTTGTAGGTGGATCATCAGTGTTAGAGCTAAAATTAGCATGTTTAAAGTGATTTTCATGCTTCCAGGGGCTCGGGAAGTTAATTAAATACCATTTGGAGGCATTTAATGTTCGAGCAAAAACGGCTGATTTTCGACAAAAGAGATAACACCCCCCCATTACGTCATGCTTCAGAAATGTGGAAAATGGTCCGTTTTCAAATGTTTTATTTTTGAACGTCAGTTCACATTTGTAGGTGGATCATCAGTGTTATTGCTAAAATTAGCATGTTTAAAGTGATTTTCATGCTTCCAGGGGCTCGGGAAGTTAATTAAATACCATTTGGAGGCATTTAATGTTCGAGCAAAAACGGCTGATTTTCGACAAAAGAGATAACACCCCCCCATTACGTCATGCTTCAGAAATGTGGAAAATGGTCCGTTTTCAAATGTTTTATTTTTGAACGTCAGTTCACATTTGTAGGTGGATCATCAGTGTTAGAGCTAAAATTAGCATGTTTAAAGTGATTTTCATGCTTCCAGGGGCTCGGGAAGTTAATTAAATACCATTTGGAGGCATTTAATGTTCGAGCAAAAACGGCTGATTTTCGACAAAAGAGATAACACCCCCCCATTACGTCATGCTTCAGAAATGTGGAAAATGGTCCGTTTTCAAATGTTTTATTTTTGAACGTCAGTTCACATTTGTAGGTGGATCATCAGTGTTAGAGCTAAAATTAGCATGTTTAAAGTGATTTTCATGCTTCCAGGGGCTCGGGAAGTTAATTAAATACCATTTGGAGGCATTTAATGTTCGAGCAAAAACGGCTGATTTTCGACAAAAGAGATAACACCCCCCCATTACGTCATGCTTCAGAAATGTGGAAAATGGTCCGTTTTCAAATGTTTTATTTTTGAACGTCAGTTCACATTTGTAGGTGGATCATCAGTGTTAGAGCTAAAATTAGCATGTTTAAAGTGATTTTCATGCTTCCAGGGGCTCGGGAAGTTAATTAAATACCATTTGGAGGCATTTAATGTTCGAGCAAAAACGGCTGATTTTCGACAAAAGAGATAACACCCCCCCATTACGTCATGCTTCAGAAATGTGGAAAATGGTCCGTTTTCAAATGTTTTATTTTTGAACGTCAGTTCACATTTGTAGGTGGATCATCAGTGTTAGAGCTAAAATTAGCATGTTTAAAGTGATTTTCATGCTTCCAGGGGCTCGGGAAGTTAATTAAATACCATTTGGAGGCATTTAATGTTCGAGCAAAAACGGCTGATTTTCGACAAAAGAGATAACACCCCCCCATTACGTCATGCTTCAGAAATGTGGAAAATGGTCCGTTTTCAAATGTTTTATTTTTGAACGTCAGTTCACATTTGTAGGTGGATCATCAGTGTTAGAGCTAAAATTAGCATGTTTAAAGTGATTTTCATGCTTCCAGGGGCTCGGGAAGTTAATTAAATACCATTTGGAGGCATTTAATGTTCGAGCAAAAACGGCTGATTTTCGACAAAAGAGATAACACCCCCCCATTACGTCATGCTTCAGAAATGTGGAAAATGGTCCGTTTTCAAATGTTTTATTTTTGAACGTCAGTTCACATTTGTAGGTGGATCATCAGTGTTAGAGCTAAAATTAGCATGTTTAAAGTGATTTTCATGCTTCCAGGGGCTCGGGAAGTTAATTAAATACCATTTGGAGGCATTTAATGTTCGAGCAAAAACGGCTGATTTTCGACAAAAGAGATAACACCCCCCCATTACGTCATGCTTCAGAAATGTGGAAAATGGTCCGTTTTCAAATGTTTTATTTTTGAACGTCAGTTCACATTTGTAGGTGGATCATCAGTGTTAGAGCTAAAATTAGCATGTTTAAAGTGATTTTCATGCTTCCAGGGGCCCAAAACACAAGATTTATGGAATGGTTAAAAGTGCATGAAAATGGCCAATTTACTCACTCTGAGTTCTCAAAAAGGGTTTCTTCACCCCGGGAAGTTAATTAAATACCATTTAGAGGCATTTAATGTTCGAGCAAAAACGGCTGATTTTCGACAAAAGAGATAACACCCCCCCATTACGTCATGCTTCAGAAATGTGGAAAATGGTCCGTTTTCAAATGTTTTATTTTTGAACGTCAGTTCACATTTGTAGGTGGATCATCAGTGTTAGAGCTAAAATTAGCATGTTTAAAGTGATTTTCATGCTTCCAGGGGCCCAAAACACAAGATTTATGGAATGGTTAAAAGTGCATGAAAATGGCCAATTTACTCACTCTGAGTTCTCAAAAAGGGTTTCTTCACCCCGGGAAGTTAATTAAATACCATTTGGAGGCATTTAATGTTCGAGCAAAAACGGCTGATTTTCGACAAAAGAGATAACACCCCCCCATTACGTCATGCTTCAGAAATGTGGAAAATGGTCCGTTTTCAAATGTTTTATTTTTGAACGTCAGTTCACATTTGTAGGTGGATCATCAGTGTTAGAGCTAAAATTAGCATGTTTAAAGTGATTTTCATGCTTCCAGGGGCTCGGGAAGTTAATTAAATACCATTTGGAGGCATTTAATGTTCGAGCAAAAACGGCTGATTTTCGACAAAAGAGATAACACCCCCCCATTACGTCATGCTTCAGAAATGTGGAAAATGGTCCGTTTTCAAATGTTTTATTTTTGAACGTCAGTTCACATTTGTAGGTGGATCATCAGTGTTAGAGCTAAAATTAGCATGTTTAAAGTGATTTTCATGCTTCCAGGGGCTCGGGAAGTTAATTAAATACCATTTGGAGGCATTTAATGTTCGAGCAAAAACGGCTGATTTTCGACAAAAGAGATAACACCCCCCCATTACGTCATGCTTCAGAAATGTGGAAAATGGTCCGTTTTCAAATGTTTTATTTTTGAACGTCAGTTCACATTTGTAGGTGGATCATCAGTGTTAGAGCTAAAATTAGCATGTTTAAAGTGATTTTCATGCTTCCAGGGGCTCGGGAAGTTAATTAAATACCATTTGGAGGCATTTAATGTTCGAGCAAAAACGGCTGATTTTCGACAAAAGAGATAACACCCCCCCATTACGTCATGCTTCAGAAATGTGGAAAATGGTCCGTTTTCAAATGTTTTATTTTTGAACGTCAGTTCACATTTGTAGGTGGATCATCAGTGTTAGAGCTAAAATTAGCATGTTTAAAGTGATTTTCATGCTTCCAGGGGCTCGGGAAGTTAATTAAATACCATTTGGCGGCATTTAATGTTCGAGCAAAAACGGCTGATTTTCGACAAAAGAGATAACACCCCCCCATTACGTCATGCTTCAGAAATGTGGAAAATGGTCCGTTTCCAAATGTTTTATTTTTGAACGTCAGTTCACATTTGTAGGTGGATCATCAGTGTTAGAGCTAAAATTAGCATGTTTAAAGTGATTTTCATGCTTCCAGGGGCTCGGGAAGTTAATTAAATACCATTTGGAGGCATTTAATGTTCGAGCAAAAACGGCTGATTTTCGACAAAAGAGATAACACCCCCCCATTACGTCATGCTTCAGAAATGTGGAAAATGGTCCGTTTTCAAATGTTTTATTTTTGAACGTCAGTTCACATTTGTAGGTGGATCATCAGTGTTAAAGCTAAAATTAGCATGTTTAAAGTGATTTTCATGCTTCCAGGGGCTCGGGAAGTTAATTAAATACCATTTGGAGGCATTTAATGTTCGAGCAAAAACGGCTGATTTTCGACAAAAGAGATAACACCCCCCCATTACGTCATGCTTCAGAAATGTGGAAAATGGTCCGTTTTCAAATGTTTCATTTTTGAACGTCAGTTCACATTTGTAGGTGGATCATCAGTGTTAGAGCTAAAATTAGCATGTTTAAAGTGATTTTCATGCTTCCAGATGTTCGGGAAGTTAATTAAATACCATTTGGAGGCATTTAATGTTCGAGCAAAAACGGCTGATTTTCGACAAAAGAGATAACACCCCCCCATTACGTCATGCTTCAGAAATGTGGAAAATGGTCCGTTTTCAAATGTTTTATTTTTGAACGTCAGTTCACATTTGTAGGTGGATCATCAGTGTTAGAGCTAAAATTAGCATGTTTAAAGTGATTTTCATGCTTCCAGGGGCCCAAAACACAAGATTTATGGAATGGTTAAAAGTGCATGAAAATGGCCAATTTACTCACTCTGAGTTCTCAAAAAGGGTTTCTTCACCCCGGGAAGTTAATTAAATACCATTTGGAGGCATTTAATGTTCGAGCAAAAACGGCTGATTTTCGACAAAAGAGATAACACCCCCCCATTACGTCATGCTTCAGAAATGTGGAAAATGGTCCGTTTTCAAATGTTTTATTTTTGAACGTCAGTTCACATTTGTAGGTGGATCATCAGTGTTAGAGCTAAAATTAGCATGTTTAAAGTGATTTTCATGCTTCCAGGGGCTCGGGAAGTTAATTAAATACCATTTGGAGGCATTTAATGTTCGAGCAAAAACGGCTGATTTTCGACAAAAGAGATAACACCCCCCCATTACGTCATGCTTCAGAAATGTGGAAAATGGTCCGTTTTCAAATGTTTTATTTTTGAACGTCAGTTCACATTTGTAGGTGGATCATCAGTGTTAGAGCTAAAATTAGCATGTTTAAAGTGATTTTCATGCTTCCAGGGGCTCGGGAAGTTAATTAAATACCATTTGGAGGCATTTAATGTTCGAGCAAAAACGGCTGATTTTCGACAAAAGAGATAACACCCCCCCATTACGTCATGCTTCAGAAATGTGGAAAATGGTCCGTTTTCAAATGTTTTATTTTTGAACGTCAGTTCACATTTGTAGGTGGATCATCAGTGTTAGAGCTAAAATTAGCATGTTTAAAGCGATTTTCATGCTTCCAGGGGCTCGGGAAGTTAATTAAATACCATTTGGAGGCATTTAATGTTCGAGCAAAAACGGCTGATTTTCGACAAAAGAGATAACACCCCCCCATTACGTCATGCTTCAGAAATGTGGAAAATGGTCCGTTTTCAAATGTTTTATTTTTGAACGTCAGTTCACATTTGTAGGTGGATCATCAGTGTTAGAGCTAAAATTAGCATGTTTAAAGTGATTTTCATGCTTCCAGGGGCCCAAAACACAAGATTTATGGAATGGTTAAAAGTGCATGAAAATGGCCAATTTACTCACTCTGAGTTCTCAAAAAGGGTTTCTTCACCCCGGGAAGTTAATTAAATACCATTTGGAGGCATTTAATGTTCGAGCAAAAACGGCTGATTTTCGACAAAAGAGATAACACCCCCCCATTACGTCATGCTTCAGAAATGTGGAAAATGGTCCGTTTTCAAATGTTTTATTTTTGAACGTCAGTTCACATTTGTAGGTGGATCATCAGTGTTAGAGCTAAAATTAGCATGTTTAAATTGATTTTCATGCTTCCAGGGGCCCAAAACACAAGATTTATGGAATGGTTAAAAGTGCATGAAAATGGCCAATTTACTCACTCTGAGTTCTCAAAAAGGGTTTCTTCACCCCGGGAAGTTAATTAAATACCATTTGGAGGCATTTAATGTTCGAGCAAAAACGGCTGATTTTCGACAAAAGAGATAACACCCCCCCATTACGTCATGCTTCAGAAATGTGGAAAATGGTCCGTTTTCAAATGTTTTATTTTTGAACGTCAGTTCACATTTGTAGGTGGATCATCAGTGTTAGAGCTAAAATTAGCATGTTTAAAGTGATTTTCATGCTTCCAGGGGCTCGGGAAGTTAATTAAATACCATTTGGAGGCATTTAATGTTCGAGCAAAAACGGCTGATTTTCGACAAAAGAGATAACACCCCCCCATTACGTCATGCTTCAGAAATGTGGAAAATGGTCCGTTTTCAAATGTTTTATTTTTGAACGTCAGTTCACATTTGTAGGTGGATCATCAGTGTTAGAGCTAAAATTAGCATGTTTAAAGTGATTTTCATGCTTCCAGGGGCTCGGGAAGTTAATTAAATACCATTTGGAGGCATTTAATGTACGAGCAAAAACGGCTGATTTTCGACAAAAGAGATAACACCCACCCATTACGTCATGCTTCAGAAATGTGGAAAATGGTCCGTTTTCAAATGTTTTATTTTTGAACGTCAGTTCACATTTGTAAGTGGATCATCAGTGTTAGAGCTAAAATTAGCATGTTTAAAGTGATTTTCATGCTTCCAGGGGCCCAAAACACAAGATTTATGGAATGGTTAAAAGTGCATGAAAATGGCCAATTTACTCACTCTGAGTTCTTAAAAAGGGTTTCTTCACCCCGGGAAGTTAATTAAATACCATTTGGAGGCATTTAATGTTCGAGCAAAAACGGCTGATTTTCGACAAAAGAGATAACACCCCCCCATTACGTCATGCTTCAGAAATGTGGAAAATGGTCCGTTTTCAAATGTTTTATTTTTGAACGTCAGTTCACATTTGTAGGTGGATCATCAGTGTTAGAGCTAAAATTAGCATGTTTAAAGTGATTTTCATGCTTCCAGGGGCTCGGGAAGTTAATTAAATACCATTTGGAGGCATTTAATGTTCGAGCAAAAACGGCTGATTTTCGACAAAAGAGATAACACCCCCCCATTACGTCATGCTTCAGAAATGTGGAAAATGGTCCGTTTTCAAATGTTTTATTTTTGAACGTCAGTTCACATTTGTAGGTGGATCATCAGTGTTAGAGCTAAAATTAACATGTTTAAAGTGATTTTCATGCTTCCAGGGGCTCGGGAAGTTAATTAAATACCATTTGGAGGCATTTAATGTTCGAGCAAAAACGGCTGATTTTCGACAAAAGAGATAACACCCCCCCATTACGTCATGCTTCAGAAATGTGGAAAATGGTCCGTTTTCAAATGTTTTATTTTTGAACGTCAGTTCACATTTGTAGGTGGATCATCAGTGTTAGAGCTAAAATTAGCATGTTTAAAGTGATTTTCATGCTTCCAGGGGCCCAAAACACAAGATTTATGGAATGGTTAAAAGTGCATGAAAATGGCCAATTTACTCACTCTGAGTTCTCAAAAAGGGTTTCTTCACCCCGGGAAGTTAATTAAATACCATTTGGAGGCATTTAATGTTCGAGCAAAAACGGCTGATTTTCGACAAAAGAGATAACACCCCCCCATTACGTCATGCTTCAGAAATGTGGAAAATGGTCCGTTTTCAAATGTTTTATTTTTGAACGTCAGTTCACATTTGTAGGTGGATCATCAGTGTTAGAGCTAAAATTAGCATGTTTAAAGTGATTTTCATGCTTCCAGGGGCTCGGGAAGTTAATTAAATACCATTTGGAGGCATTTAATGTTCGAGCAAAAACGGCTGATTTTCGACAAAAGAGATAACACCCCCCCATTACGTCATGCTTCAGAAATGTGGAAAATGGTCCGTTTTCAAATGTTTTATTTTTGAACGTCAGTTCACATTTGTAGGTGGATCATCAGTGTTAGAGCTAAAATTAGCATGTTTAAAGTGATTTTCATGCTTCCAGGGGCTCGGGAAGTTAATTAAATACCATTTGGAGGCATTTAATGTTCGAGCAAAAACGGCTGATTTTCGACAAAAGAGATAACACCCCCCCATTACGTCATGCTTCAGAAATGTGGAAAATGGTCCGTTTTCAAATGTTTTATTTTTGAACGTCAGTTCACATTTGTAGGTGGATCATCAGTGTTAGAGCTAAAATTAGCATGTTTAAAGTGATTTTCATGCTTCCAGGGGCTCGGGAAGTTAATTAAATACCATTTGGAGGCATTTAATGTTCGAGCAAAAACGGCTGATTTTCGACAAAAGAGATAACACCCCCCCATTACGTCATGCTTCAGAAATGTGGAAAATGGTCCGTTTTCAAATGTTTTATTTTTGAACGTCAGTTCACATTTGTAGGTGGATCATCAGTGTTAGAGCTAAAATTAGCATGTTTAAAGTGATTTTCATGCTTCCAGGGGCTCGGGAAGTTAATTAAATACCATTTGGCGGCATTTAATGTTCGAGCAAAAACGGCTGATTTTCGACAAAAGAGATAACACCCCCCCATTACGTCATGCTTCAGAAATGTGGAAAATGGTCCGTTTCCAAATGTTTTATTTTTGAACGTCAGTTCACATTTGTAGGTGGATCATCAGTGTTAGAGCTAAAATTAGCATGTTTAAAGTGATTTTCATGCTTCCAGGGGCTCGGGAAGTTAATTAAATACCATTTGGAGGCATTTAATGTTCGAGCAAAAACGGCTGATTTTCGACAAAAGAGATAACACCCCCCCATTACGTCATGCTTCAGAAATGTGGAAAATGGTCCGTTTTCAAATGTTTTATTTTTGAACGTCAGTTCACATTTGTAGGTGGATCATCAGTGTTAAAGCTAAAATTAGCATGTTTAAAGTGATTTTCATGCTTCCAGGGGCTCGGGAAGTTAATTAAATACCATTTGGAGGCATTTAATGTTCGAGCAAAAACGGCTGATTTTCGACAAAAGAGATAATACCCCCCCATTACGTCATGCTTCAGAAATGTGGAAAATGGTCCGTTTTCAAATGTTTCATTTTTGAACGTCAGTTCACATTTGTAGGTGGATCATCAGTGTTAGAGCTAAAATTAGCATGTTTAAAGTGATTTTCATGCTTCCAGATGTTCGGGAAGTTAATTAAATACCATTTGGAGGCATTTAATGTTCGAGCAAAAACGGCTGATTTTCGACAAAAGAGATAACACCCCCCCATTACGTCATGCTTCAGAAATGTGGAAAATGGTCCGTTTTCAAATGTTTTATTTTTGAACGTCAGTTCACATTTGTAGGTGGATCATCAGTGTTAGAGCTAAAATTAGCATGTTTAAAGTGATTTTCATGCTTCCAGGGGCCCAAAACACAAGATTTATGGAATGGTTAAAAGTGCATGAAAATGGCCAATTTACTCACTCTGAGTTCTCAAAAAGGGTTTCTTCACCCCGGGAAGTTAATTAAATATCATTTGGAGGCATTTAATGTTCGAGCAAAAACGGCTGATTTTCGACAAAAGAGATAACACCCCCCCATTACGTCATGCTTCAGAAATGTGGAAAATGGTCCGTTTTCAAATGTTTTATTTTTGAACGTCAGTTCACATTTGTAGGTGGATCATCAGTGTTAGAGCTAAAATTAGCATGTTTAAAGTGATTTTCATGCTTCCAGGGGCTCGGGAAGTTAATTAAATACCATTTGGAGGCATTTAATGTTCGAGCAAAAACGGCTGATTTTCGACAAAAGAGATAACACCCCCCCATTACGTCATGCTTCAGAAATGTGGAAAATGGTCCGTTTTCAAATGTTTTATTTTTGAACGTCAGTTCACATTTGTAGGTGGATCATCAGTGTTATTGCTAAAATTAGCATGTTTAAAGTGATTTTCATGCTTCCAGGGGCTCGGGAAGTTAATTAAATACCATTTGGAGGCATTTAATGTTCGAGCAAAAACGGCTGATTTTCGACAAAAGAGATAACACCCCCCCATTACGTCATGCTTCAGAAATGTGGAAAATGGTCCGTTTTCAAATGTTTTATTTTTGAACGTCAGTTCACATTTGTAGGTGGATCATCAGTGTTAGAGCTAAAATTAGCATGTTTAAAGTGATTTTCATGCTTCCAGGGGCTCGGGAAGTTAATTAAATACCATTTGGAGGCATTTAATGTTCGAGCAAAAACGGCTGATTTTCGACAAAAGAGATAACACCCCCCCATTACGTCATGCTTCAGAAATGTGGAAAATGGTCCGTTTTCAAATGTTTTATTTTTGAACGTCAGTTCACATTTGTAGGTGGATCATCAGTGTTAGAGCTAAAATTAGCATGTTTAAAGCGATTTTCATGCTTCCAGGGGCTCGGGAAGTTAATTAAATACCATTTGGAGGCATTTAATGTTCGAGCAAAAACGGCTGATTTTCGACAAAAGAGATAACACCCCCCCATTACGTCATGCTTCAGAAATGTGGAAAATGGTCCGTTTTCAAATGTTTTATTTTTGAACGTCAGTTCACATTTGTAGGTGGATCATCAGTGTTAGAGCTAAAATTAGCATGTTTAAAGTGATTTTCATGCTTCCAGGGGCCCAAAACACAAGATTTATGGAATGGTTAAAAGTGCATGAAAATGGCCAATTTACTCACTCTGAGTTCTCAAAAAGGGTTTCTTCACCCCGGGAAGTTAATTAAATACCATTTGGAGGCATTTAATGTTCGAGCAAAAACGGCTGATTTTCGACAAAAGAGATAACACCCCCCCATTACGTCATGCTTCAGAAATGTGGAAAATGGTCCGTTTTCAAATGTTTTATTTTTGAACGTCAGTTCACATTTGTAGGTGGATCATCAGTGTTAGAGCTAAAATTAGCATGTTTAAATTGATTTTCATGCTTCCAGGGGCCCAAAACACAAGATTTATGGAATGGTTAAAAGTGCATGAAAATGGCCAATTTACTCACTCTGAGTTCTCAAAAAGGGTTTCTTCACCCCGGGAAGTTAATTAAATACCATTTGGAGGCATTTAATGTTCGAGCAAAAACGGCTGATTTTCGACAAAAGAGATAACACCCCCCCATTACGTCATGCTTCAGAAATGTGGAAAATGGTCCGTTTTCAAATGTTTTATTTTTGAACGTCAGTTCACATTTGTAGGTGGATCATCAGTGTTAGAGCTAAAATTAGCATGTTTAAAGTGATTTTCATGCTTCCAGGGGCTCGGGAAGTTAATTAAATACCATTTGGAGGCATTTAATGTTCGAGCAAAAACGGCTGATTTTCGACAAAAGAGATAACACCCCCCCATTACGTCATGCTTCAGAAATGTGGAAAATGGTCCGTTTTCAAATGTTTTATTTTTGAACGTCAGTTCACATTTGTAGGTGGATCATCAGTGTTAGAGCTAAAATTAGCATGTTTAAAGTGATTTTCATGCTTCCAGGGGCTCGGGAAGTTAATTAAATACCATTTGGAGGCATTTAATGTACGAGCAAAAACGGCTGATTTTCGACAAAAGAGATAACACCCACCCATTACGTCATGCTTCAGAAATGTGGAAAATGGTCCGTTTTCAAATGTTTTATTTTTGAACGTCAGTTCACATTTGTAAGTGGATCATCAGTGTTAGAGCTAAAATTAGCATGTTTAAAGTGATTTTCATGCTTCCAGGGGCCCAAAACACAAGATTTATGGAATGGTTAAAAGTGCATGAAAATGGCCAATTTACTCACTCTGAGTTCTTAAAAAGGGTTTCTTCACCCCGGGAAGTTAATTAAATACCATTTGGAGGCATTTAATGTTCGAGCAAAAACGGCTGATTTTCGACAAAAGAGATAACACCCCCCCATTACGTCATGCTTCAGAAATGTGGAAAATGGTCCGTTTTCAAATGTTTTATTTTTGAACGTCAGTTCACATTTGTAGGTGGATCATCAGTGTTAGAGCTAAAATTAGCATGTTTAAAGTGATTTTCATGCTTCCAGGGGCTCGGGAAGTTAATTAAATACCATTTGGAGGCATTTAATGTTCGAGCAAAAACGGCTGATTTTCGACAAAAGAGATAACACCCCCCCATTACGTCATGCTTCAGAAATGTGGAAAATGGTCCGTTTTCAAATGTTTTATTTTTGAACGTCAGTTCACATTTGTAGGTGGATCATCAGTGTTAGAGCTAAAATTAACATGTTTAAAGTGATTTTCATGCTTCCAGGGGCTCGGGAAGTTAATTAAATACCATTTGGAGGCATTTAATGTTCGAGCAAAAACGGCTGATTTTCGACAAAAGAGATAACACCCCCCCATTACGTCATGCTTCAGAAATGTGGAAAATGGTCCGTTTTCAAATGTTTTATTTTTGAACGTCAGTTCACATTTGTAGGTGGATCATCAGTGTTAGAGCTAAAATTAGCATGTTTAAAGCGATTTTCATGCTTCCAGGGGCTCGGGAAGTTAATTAAATACCATTTGGAGGCATTTAATGTTCGAGCAAAAACGGCTGATTTTCGACAAAAGAGATAACACCCCCCCATTACGTCATGCTTCAGAAATGTGGAAAATGGTCCGTTTTCAAATGTTTTATTTTTGAACGTCAGTTCACATTTGTAGGTGGATCATCAGTGTTAGAGCTAAAATTAGCATGTTTAAAGTGATTTTCATGCTTCCAGGGGCCCAAAACACAAGATTTATGGAATGGTTAAAAGTGCATGAAAATGGCCAATTTACTCACTCTGAGTTCTCAAAAAGGGTTTCTTCACCCCGGGAAGTTAATTAAATACCATTTGGAGGCATTTAATGTTCGAGCAAAAACGGCTGATTTTCGACAAAAGAGATAACACCCCCCCATTACGTCATGCTTCAGAAATGTGGAAAATGGTCCGTTTTCAAGTGTTTTATTTTTGAACGTCAGTTCACATTTGTAGGTGGATCATCAGTGTTAGAGCTAAAATTAGCATGTTTAAAGTGATTTTCATGCTTCCAGGGGCCCAAAACACAAGATTTATGGAATGGTTAAAAGTGCATGAAAATGGCCAATTTACTCACTCTGAGTTCTCAAAAAGGGTTTCTTCACCCCGGGAAGTTAATTAAATACCATTTGGAGGCATTTAATGTTCGAGCAAAACCGGCTGATTTTCGACAAAAGAGATAACACCCCCCCATTACGTCATGCTTCAGAAATGTGGAAAATGGTCCGTTTTCAAATGTTTTATTTTTGAACGTCAGTACACATTTGTAGGTGGATCATCAGTGTTAGAGCTAAAATTAGCATGTTTAAAGTGATTTTCATGCTTCCAGGGGCTCGGGAAGTTAATTAAATACCATTTGGAGGCATTTAATGTTCGAGCAAAAACGGCTGATTTTCGACAAAAGAGATAACACCCCCCCATTACGTCATGCTTCAGAAATGTGGAAAATGGTCCGTTTTCAAATGTTTTATTTTTGAACGTCAGTTCACATTTGTAGGTGGATCATCAGTGTTAGAGCTAAAATTAGCATGTTTAAAGTGATTTTCATGCTTCCAGGGGCCCAAAACACAAGATTTATGGAATGGTTAAAAGTGCATGAAAATGGCCAATTTACTCACTCTGAGTTCTCAAAAAGGGTTTCTTCACCCCGGGAAGTTAATTAAATACCATTTGGAGGCATTTAATGTTCGAGCAAAAACGGCTGATTTTCGACAAAAGAGATAACACCCCCCCATTACGTCATGCTTCAGAAATGTGGAAAATGGTCCGTTTTCAAATGTTTTATTTTTGAACGTCAGTTCACATTTGTAGGTGGATCATCAGTGTTAGAGCTAAAATTAGCATGTTTAAAGTGATTTTCATGCTTCCAGGGGCTCGGGAAGTTAATTAAATACCATTTGGAGGCATTTAATGTTCGAGCAAAAACGGCTGATTTTCGACAAAAGAGATAACACCCCCCCATTACGTCATGCTTCAGAAATGTGGAAAATGGTCCGTTTTCAAATGTTTTATTTTTGAACGTCAGTTCACATTTGTAGGTGGATCATCAGTGTTAGAGCTAAAATTAGCATGTTTAAAGTGATTTTCATGCTTCCAGGGGCTCGGGAAGTTAATTAAATACCATTTGGAGGCATTTAATGTTCGAGCAAAAACGGCTGATTTTCGACAAAAGAGATAACACCCCCCCATTACGTCATGCTTCAGAAATGTGGAAAATGGTCCGTTTTCAAATGTTTCATTTTTGAACGTCAGTTCACATTTGTAGGTGGATCATCAGTGTTAGAGCTAAAATTAGCATGTTTAAAGTGATTTTCATGCTTCCAGATGTTCGGGAAGTTAATTAAATACCATTTGGAGGCATTTAATGTTCGAGCAAAAACGGCTGATTTTCGACAAAAGAGATAACACCCCCCCATTACGTCATGCTTCAGAAATGTGGAAAATGGTCCGTTTTCAAATGTTTTATTTTTGAACGTCAGTTCACATTTGTAGGTGGATCATCAGTGTTAGAGCTAAAATTAGCATGTTTAAAGTGATTTTCATGCTTCCAGGGGCCCAAAACACAAGATTTATGGAATGGTTAAAAGTGCATGAAAATGGCCAATTTACTCACTCTGAGTTCTCAAAAAGGGTTTCTTCACCCCGGGAAGTTAATTAAATACCATTTGGAGGCATTTAATGTTCGAGCAAAAACGGCTGATTTTCGACAAAAGAGATAACACCCCCCCATTACGTCATGCTTCAGAAATGTGGAAAATGGTCCGTTTTCAAATGTTTTATTTTTGAACGTCAGTTCACATTTGTAGGTGGATCATCAGTGTTAGAGCTAAAATTAGCATGTTTAAAGTGATTTTCATGCTTCCAGGGGCTCGGGAAGTTAATTAAATACCATTTGGAGGCATTTAATGTTCGAGCAAAAACGGCTGATTTTCGACAAAAGAGATAACACCCCCCCATTACGTCATGCTTCAGAAATGTGGAAAATGGTCCGTTTTCAAATGTTTTATTTTTGAACGTCAGTTCACATTTGTAGGTGGATCATCAGTGTTATTGCTAAAATTAGCATGTTTAAAGTGATTTTCATGCTTCCAGGGGCTCGGGAAGTTAATTAAATACCATTTGGAGGCATTTAATGTTCGAGCAAAAACGGCTGATTTTCGACAAAAGAGATAACACCCCCCCATTACGTCATGCTTCAGAAATGTGGAAAATGGTCCGTTTTCAAATGTTTTATTTTTGAACGTCAGTTCACATTTGTAGGTGGATCATCAGTGTTAGAGCTAAAATTAGCATGTTTAAAGTGATTTTCATGCTTCCAGGGGCTCGGGAAGTTAATTAAATACCATTTGGAGGCATTTAATGTTCGAGCAAAAACGGCTGATTTTCGACAAAAGAGATAACACCCCCCCATTACGTCATGCTTCAGAAATGTGGAAAATGGTCCGTTTTCAAATGTTTTATTTTTGAACGTCAGTTCACATTTGTAGGTGGATCATCAGTGTTAGAGCTAAAATTAGCATGTTTAAAGTGATTTTCATGCTTCCAGGGGCTCGGGAAGTTAATTAAATACCATTTGGAGGCATTTAATGTTCGAGCAAAAACGGCTGATTTTCGACAAAAGAGATAACACCCCCCCATTACGTCATGCTTCAGAAATGTGGAAAATGGTCCGTTTTCAAATGTTTTATTTTTGAACGTCAGTTCACATTTGTAGGTGGATCATCAGTGTTAGAGCTAAAATTAGCATGTTTAAAGTGATTTTCATGCTTCCAGGGGCTCGGGAAGTTAATTAAATACCATTTGGAGGCATTTAATGTTCGAGCAAAAACGGCTGATTTTCGACAAAAGAGATAACACCCCCCCATTACGTCATGCTTCAGAAATGTGGAAAATGGTCCGTTTTCAAATGTTTTATTTTTGAACGTCAGTTCACATTTGTAGGTGGATCATCAGTGTTAGAGCTAAAATTAGCATGTTTAAAGTGATTTTCATGCTTCCAGGGGCTCGGGAAGTTAATTAAATACCATTTGGAGGCATTTAATGTTCGAGCAAAAACGGCTGATTTTCGACAAAAGAGATAACACCCCCCCATTACGTCATGCTTCAGAAATGTGGAAAATGGTCCGTTTTCAAATGTTTTATTTTTGAACGTCAGTTCACATTTGTAGGTGGATCATCAGTGTTAGAGCTAAAATTAGCATGTTTAAAGTGATTTTCATGCTTCCAGGGGCTCGGGAAGTTAATTAAATACCATTTGGAGGCATTTAATGTTCGAGCAAAAACGGCTGATTTTCGACAAAAGAGATAACACCCCCCCATTACGTCATGCTTCAGAAATGTGGAAAATGGTCCGTTTTCAAATGTTTTATTTTTGAACGTCAGTTCACATTTGTAGGTGGATCATCAGTGTTAGAGCTAAAATTAGCATGTTTAAAGTGATTTTCATGCTTCCAGGGGCTCGGGAAGTTAATTAAATACCATTTGGAGGCATTTAATGTTCGAGCAAAAACGGCTGATTTTCGACAAAAGAGATAACACCCCCCCATTACGTCATGCTTCAGAAATGTGGAAAATGGTCCGTTTTCAAATGTTTTATTTTTGAACGTCAGTTCACATTTGTAGGTGGATCATCAGTGTTAGAGCTAAAATTAGCATGTTTAAAGTGATTTTCATGCTTCCAGGGGCCCAAAACACAAGATTTATGGAATGGTTAAAAGTGCATGAAAATGGCCAATTTACTCACTCTGAGTTCTCAAAAAGGGTTTCTTCACCCCGGGAAGTTAATTAAATACCATTTAGAGGCATTTAATGTTCGAGCAAAAACGGCTGATTTTCGACAAAAGAGATAACACCCCCCCATTACGTCATGCTTCAGAAATGTGGAAAATGGTCCGTTTTCAAATGTTTTATTTTTGAACGTCAGTTCACATTTGTAGGTGGATCATCAGTGTTAGAGCTAAAATTAGCATGTTTAAAGTGATTTTCATGCTTCCAGGGGCCCAAAACACAAGATTTATGGAATGGTTAAAAGTGCATGAAAATGGCCAATTTACTCACTCTGAGTTCTCAAAAAGGGTTTCTTCACCCCGGGAAGTTAATTAAATACCATTTGGAGGCATTTAATGTTCGAGCAAAAACGGCTGATTTTCGACAAAAGAGATAACACCCCCCCATTACGTCATGCTTCAGAAATGTGGAAAATGGTCCGTTTTCAAATGTTTTATTTTTGAACGTCAGTTCACATTTGTAGGTGGATCATCAGTGTTAGAGCTAAAATTAGCATGTTTAAAGTGATTTTCATGCTTCCAGGGGCTCGGGAAGTTAATTAAATACCATTTGGAGGCATTTAATGTTCGAGCAAAAACGGCTGATTTTCGACAAAAGAGATAACACCCCCCCATTACGTCATGCTTCAGAAATGTGGAAAATGGTCCGTTTTCAAATGTTTTATTTTTGAACGTCAGTTCACATTTGTAGGTGGATCATCAGTGTTAGAGCTAAAATTAGCATGTTTAAAGTGATTTTCATGCTTCCAGGGGCTCGGGAAGTTAATTAAATACCATTTGGAGGCATTTAATGTTCGAGCAAAAACGGCTGATTTTCGACAAAAGAGATAACACCCCCCCATTACGTCATGCTTCAGAAATGTGGAAAATGGTCCGTTTTCAAATGTTTTATTTTTGAACGTCAGTTCACATTTGTAGGTGGATCATCAGTGTTAGAGCTAAAATTAGCATGTTTAAAGTGATTTTCATGCTTCCAGGGGCTCGGGAAGTTAATTAAATACCATTTGGAGGCATTTAATGTTCGAGCAAAAACGGCTGATTTTCGACAAAAGAGATAACACCCCCCCATTACGTCATGCTTCAGAAATGTGGAAAATGGTCCGTTTTCAAATGTTTTATTTTTGAACGTCAGTTCACATTTGTAGGTGGATCATCAGTGTTAGAGCTAAAATTAGCATGTTTAAAGTGATTTTCATGCTTCCAGGGGCTCGGGAAGTTAATTAAATACCATTTGGCGGCATTTAATGTTCGAGCAAAAACGGCTGATTTTCGACAAAAGAGATAACACCCCCCCATTACGTCATGCTTCAGAAATGTGGAAAATGGTCCGTTTCCAAATGTTTTATTTTTGAACGTCAGTTCACATTTGTAGGTGGATCATCAGTGTTAGAGCTAAAATTAGCATGTTTAAAGTGATTTTCATGCTTCCAGGGGCTCGGGAAGTTAATTAAATACCATTTGGAGGCATTTAATGTTCGAGCAAAAACGGCTGATTTTCGACAAAAGAGATAACACCCCCCCATTACGTCATGCTTCAGAAATGTGGAAAATGGTCCGTTTTCAAATGTTTTATTTTTGAACGTCAGTTCACATTTGTAGGTGGATCATCAGTGTTAAAGCTAAAATTAGCATGTTTAAAGTGATTTTCATGCTTCCAGGGGCTCGGGAAGTTAATTAAATACCATTTGGAGGCATTTAATGTTCGAGCAAAAACGGCTGATTTTCGACAAAAGAGATAACACCCCCCCATTACGTCATGCTTCAGAAATGTGGAAAATGGTCCGTTTTCAAATGTTTCATTTTTGAACGTCAGTTCACATTTGTAGGTGGATCATCAGTGTTAGAGCTAAAATTAGCATGTTTAAAGTGATTTTCATGCTTCCAGATGTTCGGGAAGTTAATTAAATACCATTTGGAGGCATTTAATGTTCGAGCAAAAACGGCTGATTTTCGACAAAAGAGATAACACCCCCCCATTACGTCATGCTTCAGAAATGTGGAAAATGGTCCGTTTTCAAATGTTTTATTTTTGAACGTCAGTTCACATTTGTAGGTGGATCATCAGTGTTAGAGCTAAAATTAGCATGTTTAAAGTGATTTTCATGCTTCCAGGGGCCCAAAACACAAGATTTATGGAATGGTTAAAAGTGCATGAAAATGGCCAATTTACTCACTCTGAGTTCTCAAAAAGGGTTTCTTCACCCCGGGAAGTTAATTAAATACCATTTGGAGGCATTTAATGTTCGAGCAAAAACGGCTGATTTTCGACAAAAGAGATAACACCCCCCCATTACGTCATGCTTCAGAAATGTGGAAAATGGTCCGTTTTCAAATGTTTTATTTTTGAACGTCAGTTCACATTTGTAGGTGGATCATCAGTGTTAGAGCTAAAATTAGCATGTTTAAAGTGATTTTCATGCTTCCAGGGGCTCGGGAAGTTAATTAAATACCATTTGGAGGCATTTAATGTTCGAGCAAAAACGGCTGATTTTCGACAAAAGAGATAACACCCCCCCATTACGTCATGCTTCAGAAATGTGGAAAATGGTCCGTTTTCAAATGTTTTATTTTTGAACGTCAGTTCACATTTGTAGGTGGATCATCAGTGTTAGAGCTAAAATTAGCATGTTTAAAGTGATTTTCATGCTTCCAGGGGCTCGGGAAGTTAATTAAATACCATTTGGAGGCATTTAATGTTCGAGCAAAAACGGCTGATTTTCGACAAAAGAGATAACACCCCCCCATTACGTCATGCTTCAGAAATGTGGAAAATGGTCCGTTTTCAAATGTTTTATTTTTGAACGTCAGTTCACATTTGTAGGTGGATCATCAGTGTTAGAGCTAAAATTAGCATGTTTAAAGCGATTTTCATGCTTCCAGGGGCTCGGGAAGTTAATTAAATACCATTTGGAGGCATTTAATGTTCGAGCAAAAACGGCTGATTTTCGACAAAAGAGATAACACCCCCCCATTACGTCATGCTTCAGAAATGTGGAAAATGGTCCGTTTTCAAATGTTTTATTTTTGAACGTCAGTTCACATTTGTAGGTGGATCATCAGTGTTAGAGCTAAAATTAGCATGTTTAAAGTGATTTTCATGCTTCCAGGGGCCCAAAACACAAGATTTATGGAATGGTTAAAAGTGCATGAAAATGGCCAATTTACTCACTCTGAGTTCTCAAAAAGGGTTTCTTCACCCCGGGAAGTTAATTAAATACCATTTGGAGGCATTTAATGTTCGAGCAAAAACGGCTGATTTTCGACAAAAGAGATAACACCCCCCCATTACGTCATGCTTCAGAAATGTGGAAAATGGTCCGTTTTCAAATGTTTTATTTTTGAACGTCAGTTCACATTTGTAGGTGGATCATCAGTGTTAGAGCTAAAATTAGCATGTTTAAATTGATTTTCATGCTTCCAGGGGCCCAAAACACAAGATTTATGGAATGGTTAAAAGTGCATGAAAATGGCCAATTTACTCACTCTGAGTTCTCAAAAAGGGTTTCTTCACCCCGGGAAGTTAATTAAATACCATTTGGAGGCATTTAATGTTCGAGCAAAAACGGCTGATTTTCGACAAAAGAGATAACACCCCCCCATTACGTCATGCTTCAGAAATGTGGAAAATGGTCCGTTTTCAAATGTTTTATTTTTGAACGTCAGTTCACATTTGTAGGTGGATCATCAGTGTTAGAGCTAAAATTAGCATGTTTAAAGTGATTTTCATGCTTCCAGGGGCTCGGGAAGTTAATTAAATACCATTTGGAGGCATTTAATGTTCGAGCAAAAACGGCTGATTTTCGACAAAAGAGATAACACCCCCCCATTACGTCATGCTTCAGAAATGTGGAAAATGGTCCGTTTTCAAATGTTTTATTTTTGAACGTCAGTTCACATTTGTAGGTGGATCATCAGTGTTAGAGCTAAAATTAGCATGTTTAAAGTGATTTTCATGCTTCCAGGGGCTCGGGAAGTTAATTAAATACCATTTGGAGGCATTTAATGTACGAGCAAAAACGGCTGATTTTCGACAAAAGAGATAACACCCACCCATTACGTCATGCTTCAGAAATGTGGAAAATGGTCCGTTTTCAAATGTTTTATTTTTGAACGTCAGTTCACATTTGTAAGTGGATCATCAGTGTTAGAGCTAAAATTAGCATGTTTAAAGTGATTTTCATGCTTCCAGGGGCCCAAAACACAAGATTTATGGAATGGTTAAAAGTGCATGAAAATGGCCAATTTACTCACTCTGAGTTCTTAAAAAGGGTTTCTTCACCCCGGGAAGTTAATTAAATACCATTTGGAGGCATTTAATGTTCGAGCAAAAACGGCTGATTTTCGACAAAAGAGATAACACCCCCCCATTACGTCATGCTTCAGAAATGTGGAAAATGGTCCGTTTTCAAATGTTTTATTTTTGAACGTCAGTTCACATTTGTAGGTGGATCATCAGTGTTAGAGCTAAAATTAGCATGTTTAAAGTGATTTTCATGCTTCCAGGGGCTCGGGAAGTTAATTAAATACCATTTGGAGGCATTTAATGTTCGAGCAAAAACGGCTGATTTTCGACAAAAGAGATAACACCCCCCCATTACGTCATGCTTCAGAAATGTGGAAAATGGTCCGTTTTCAAATGTTTTATTTTTGAACGTCAGTTCACATTTGTAGGTGGATCATCAGTGTTAGAGCTAAAATTAACATGTTTAAAGTGATTTTCATGCTTCCAGGGGCTCGGGAAGTTAATTAAATACCATTTGGAGGCATTTAATGTTCGAGCAAAAACGGCTGATTTTCGACAAAAGAGATAACACCCCCCCATTACGTCATGCTTCAGAAATGTGGAAAATGGTCCGTTTTCAAATGTTTTATTTTTGAACGTCAGTTCACATTTGTAGGTGGATCATCAGTGTTAGAGCTAAAATTAGCATGTTTAAAGTGATTTTCATGCTTCCAGGGGCCCAAAACACAAGATTTATGGAATGGTTAAAAGTGCATGAAAATGGCCAATTTACTCACTCTGAGTTCTCAAAAAGGGTTTCTTCACCCCGGGAAGTTAATTAAATACCATTTGGAGGCATTTAATGTTCGAGCAAAAACGGCTGATTTTCGACAAAAGAGATAACACCCCCCCATTACGTCATGCTTCAGAAATGTGGAAAATGGTCCGTTTTCAAATGTTTTATTTTTGAACGTCAGTTCACATTTGTAGGTGGATCATCAGTGTTAGAGCTAAAATTAGCATGTTTAAAGTGATTTTCATGCTTCCAGGGGCTCGGGAAGTTAATTAAATACCATTTGGAGGCATTTAATGTTCGAGCAAAAACGGCTGATTTTCGACAAAAGAGATAACACCCCCCCATTACGTCATGCTTCAGAAATGTGGAAAATGGTCCGTTTTCAAATGTTTTATTTTTGAACGTCAGTTCACATTTGTAGGTGGATCATCAGTGTTAGAGCTAAAATTAGCATGTTTAAAGTGATTTTCATGCTTCCAGGGGCTCGGGAAGTTAATTAAATACCATTTGGAGGCATTTAATGTTCGAGCAAAAACGGCTGATTTTCGACAAAAGAGATAACACCCCCCCATTACGTCATGCTTCAGAAATGTGGAAAATGGTCCGTTTTCAAATGTTTTATTTTTGAACGTCAGTTCACATTTGTAGGTGGATCATCAGTGTTAGAGCTAAAATTAGCATGTTTAAAGTGATTTTCATGCTTCCAGGGGCTCGGGAAGTTAATTAAATACCATTTGGAGGCATTTAATGTTCGAGCAAAAACGGCTGATTTTCGACAAAAGAGATAACACCCCCCCATTACGTCATGCTTCAGAAATGTGGAAAATGGTCCGTTTTCAAATGTTTTATTTTTGAACGTCAGTTCACATTTGTAGGTGGATCATCAGTGTTAGAGCTAAAATTAGCATGTTTAAAGTGATTTTCATGCTTCCAGGGGCTCGGGAAGTTAATTAAATACCATTTGGCGGCATTTAATGTTCGAGCAAAAACGGCTGATTTTCGACAAAAGAGATAACACCCCCCCATTACGTCATGCTTCAGAAATGTGGAAAATGGTCCGTTTCCAAATGTTTTATTTTTGAACGTCAGTTCACATTTGTAGGTGGATCATCAGTGTTAGAGCTAAAATTAGCATGTTTAAAGTGATTTTCATGCTTCCAGGGGCTCGGGAAGTTAATTAAATACCATTTGGAGGCATTTAATGTTCGAGCAAAAACGGCTGATTTTCGACAAAAGAGATAACACCCCCCCATTACGTCATGCTTCAGAAATGTGGAAAATGGTCCGTTTTCAAATGTTTTATTTTTGAACGTCAGTTCACATTTGTAGGTGGATCATCAGTGTTAAAGCTAAAATTAGCATGTTTAAAGTGATTTTCATGCTTCCAGGGGCTCGGGAAGTTAATTAAATACCATTTGGAGGCATTTAATGTTCGAGCAAAAACGGCTGATTTTCGACAAAAGAGATAACACCCCCCCATTACGTCATGCTTCAGAAATGTGGAAAATGGTCCGTTTTCAAATGTTTCATTTTTGAACGTCAGTTCACATTTGTAGGTGGATCATCAGTGTTAGAGCTAAAATTAGCATGTTTAAAGTGATTTTCATGCTTCCAGATGTTCGGGAAGTTAATTAAATACCATTTGGAGGCATTTAATGTTCGAGCAAAAACGGCTGATTTTCGACAAAAGAGATAACACCCCCCCATTACGTCATGCTTCAGAAATGTGGAAAATGGTCCGTTTTCAAATGTTTTATTTTTGAACGTCAGTTCACATTTGTAGGTGGATCATCAGTGTTAGAGCTAAAATTAGCATGTTTAAAGTGATTTTCATGCTTCCAGGGGCCCAAAACACAAGATTTATGGAATGGTTAAAAGTGCATGAAAATGGCCAATTTACTCACTCTGAGTTCTCAAAAAGGGTTTCTTCACCCCGGGAAGTTAATTAAATATCATTTGGAGGCATTTAATGTTCGAGCAAAAACGGCTGATTTTCGACAAAAGAGATAACACCCCCCCATTACGTCATGCTTCAGAAATGTGGAAAATGGTCCGTTTTCAAATGTTTTATTTTTGAACGTCAGTTCACATTTGTAGGTGGATCATCAGTGTTAGAGCTAAAATTAGCATGTTTAAAGTGATTTTCATGCTTCCAGGGGCTCGGGAAGTTAATTAAATACCATTTGGAGGCATTTAATGTTCGAGCAAAAACGGCTGATTTTCGACAAAAGAGATAACACCCCCCCATTACGTCATGCTTCAGAAATGTGGAAAATGGTCCGTTTTCAAATGTTTTATTTTTGAACGTCAGTTCACATTTGTAGGTGGATCATCAGTGTTATTGCTAAAATTAGCATGTTTAAAGTGATTTTCATGCTTCCAGGGGCTCGGGAAGTTAATTAAATACCATTTGGAGGCATTTAATGTTCGAGCAAAAACGGCTGATTTTCGACAAAAGAGATAACACCCCCCCATTACGTCATGCTTCAGAAATGTGGAAAATGGTCCGTTTTCAAATGTTTTATTTTTGAACGTCAGTTCACATTTGTAGGTGGATCATCAGTGTTAGAGCTAAAATTAGCATGTTTAAAGTGATTTTCATGCTTCCAGGGGCTCGGGAAGTTAATTAAATACCATTTGGAGGCATTTAATGTTCGAGCAAAAACGGCTGATTTTCGACAAAAGAGATAACACCCCCCCATTACGTCATGCTTCAGAAATGTGGAAAATGGTCCGTTTTCAAATGTTTTATTTTTGAACGTCAGTTCACATTTGTAGGTGGATCATCAGTGTTAGAGCTAAAATTAGCATGTTTAAAGCGATTTTCATGCTTCCAGGGGCTCGGGAAGTTAATTAAATACCATTTGGAGGCATTTAATGTTCGAGCAAAAACGGCTGATTTTCGACAAAAGAGATAACACCCCCCCATTACGTCATGCTTCAGAAATGTGGAAAATGGTCCGTTTTCAAATGTTTTATTTTTGAACGTCAGTTCACATTTGTAGGTGGATCATCAGTGTTAGAGCTAAAATTAGCATGTTTAAAGTGATTTTCATGCTTCCAGGGGCCCAAAACACAAGATTTATGGAATGGTTAAAAGTGCATGAAAATGGCCAATTTACTCACTCTGAGTTCTCAAAAAGGGTTTCTTCACCCCGGGAAGTTAATTAAATACCATTTGGAGGCATTTAATGTTCGAGCAAAAACGGCTGATTTTCGACAAAAGAGATAACACCCCCCCATTACGTCATGCTTCAGAAATGTGGAAAATGGTCCGTTTTCAAATGTTTTATTTTTGAACGTCAGTTCACATTTGTAGGTGGATCATCAGTGTTAGAGCTAAAATTAGCATGTTTAAATTGATTTTCATGCTTCCAGGGGCCCAAAACACAAGATTTATGGAATGGTTAAAAGTGCATGAAAATGGCCAATTTACTCACTCTGAGTTCTCAAAAAGGGTTTCTTCACCCCGGGAAGTTAATTAAATACCATTTGGAGGCATTTAATGTTCGAGCAAAAACGGCTGATTTTCGACAAAAGAGATAACACCCCCCCATTACGTCATGCTTCAGAAATGTGGAAAATGGTCCGTTTTCAAATGTTTTATTTTTGAACGTCAGTTCACATTTGTAGGTGGATCATCAGTGTTAGAGCTAAAATTAGCATGTTTAAAGTGATTTTCATGCTTCCAGGGGCTCGGGAAGTTAATTAAATACCATTTGGAGGCATTTAATGTTCGAGCAAAAACGGCTGATTTTCGACAAAAGAGATAACACCCCCCCATTACGTCATGCTTCAGAAATGTGGAAAATGGTCCGTTTTCAAATGTTTTATTTTTGAACGTCAGTTCACATTTGTAGGTGGATCATCAGTGTTAGAGCTAAAATTAGCATGTTTAAAGTGATTTTCATGCTTCCAGGGGCTCGGGAAGTTAATTAAATACCATTTGGAGGCATTTAATGTACGAGCAAAAACGGCTGATTTTCGACAAAAGAGATAACACCCACCCATTACGTCATGCTTCAGAAATGTGGAAAATGGTCCGTTTTCAAATGTTTTATTTTTGAACGTCAGTTCACATTTGTAAGTGGATCATCAGTGTTAGAGCTAAAATTAGCATGTTTAAAGTGATTTTCATGCTTCCAGGGGCCCAAAACACAAGATTTATGGAATGGTTAAAAGTGCATGAAAATGGCCAATTTACTCACTCTGAGTTCTTAAAAAGGGTTTCTTCACCCCGGGAAGTTAATTAAATACCATTTGGAGGCATTTAATGTTCGAGCAAAAACGGCTGATTTTCGACAAAAGAGATAACACCCCCCCATTACGTCATGCTTCAGAAATGTGGAAAATGGTCCGTTTTCAAATGTTTTATTTTTGAACGTCAGTTCACATTTGTAGGTGGATCATCAGTGTTAGAGCTAAAATTAGCATGTTTAAAGTGATTTTCATGCTTCCAGGGGCTCGGGAAGTTAATTAAATACCATTTGGAGGCATTTAATGTTCGAGCAAAAACGGCTGATTTTCGACAAAAGAGATAACACCCCCCCATTACGTCATGCTTCAGAAATGTGGAAAATGGTCCGTTTTCAAATGTTTTATTTTTGAACGTCAGTTCACATTTGTAGGTGGATCATCAGTGTTAGAGCTAAAATTAGCATGTTTAAAGTGATTTTCATGCTTCCAGGGGCCCAAAACACAAGATTTATGGAATGGTTAAAAGTGCATGAAAATGGCCAATTTACTCACTCTGAGTTCTCAAAAAGGGTTTCTTCACCCCGGGAAGTTAATTAAATACCATTTGGAGGCATTTAATGTTCGAGCAAAAACGGCTGATTTTCGACAAAAGAGATAACACCCCCCCATTACGTCATGCTTCAGAAATGTGGAAAATGGTCCGTTTTCAAGTGTTTTATTTTTGAACGTCAGTTCACATTTGTAGGTGGATCATCAGTGTTAGAGCTAAAATTAGCATGTTTAAAGTGATTTTCATGCTTCCAGGGGCCCAAAACACAAGATTTATGGAATGGTTAAAAGTGCATGAAAATGGCCAATTTACTCACTCTGAGTTCTCAAAAAGGGTTTCTTCACCCCGGGAAGTTAATTAAATACCATTTGGAGGCATTTAATGTTCGAGCAAAACCGGCTGATTTTCGACAAAAGAGATAACACCCCCCCATTACGTCATGCTTCAGAAATGTGGAAAATGGTCCGTTTTCAAATGTTTTATTTTTGAACGTCAGTACACATTTGTAGGTGGATCATCAGTGTTAGAGCTAAAATTAGCATGTTTAAAGTGATTTTCATGCTTCCAGGGGCTCGGGAAGTTAATTAAATACCATTTGGAGGCATTTAATGTTCGAGCAAAAACGGCTGATTTTCGACAAAAGAGATAACACCCCCCCATTACGTCATGCTTCAGAAATGTGGAAAATGGTCCGTTTTCAAATGTTTTATTTTTGAACGTCAGTTCACATTTGTAGGTGGATCATCAGTGTTAGAGCTAAAATTAGCATGTTTAAAGTGATTTTCATGCTTCCAGGGGCTCGGGAAGTTAATTAAATACCATTTGTAGGCATTTAATGTTCGAGCAAAAACGGCTGATTTTCGACAAAAGAGATAACACCCCCCCATTACGTCATGCTTCAGAAATGTGGAAAATGGTCCGTTTTCAAATGTTTTATTTTTGAACGTCAGTTCACATTTGTAGGTGGATCATCAGTGTTAGAGCTAAAATTAGCATGTTTAAAGTGATTTTCATGCTTCCAGGGGCCCAAAACACAAGATTTATGGAATGGTTAAAAGTGCATGAAAATGGCCAATTTACTCACTCTGAGTTCTCAAAAAGGGTTTCTTCACCCCGGGAAGTTAATTAAATACCATTTGGAGGCATTTAATGTTCGAGCAAAAACGGCTGATTTTCGACAAAAGAGATAACACCCCCCCATTACGTCATGCTTCAGAAATGTGGAAAATGGTCCGTTTTCAAATGTTTTATTTTTGAACGTCAGTTCACATTTGTAGGTGGATCATCAGTGTTAGAGCTAAAATTAGCATGTTTAAAGTGATTTTCATGCTTCCAGGGGCTCGGGAAGTTAATTAAATACCATTTGGAGGCATTTAATGTTCGAGCAAAAACGGCTGATTTTCGACAAAAGAGATAACACCCCCCCATTACGTCATGCTTCAGAAATGTGGAAAATGGTCCGTTTTCAAATGTTTTATTTTTGAACGTCAGTTCACATTTGTAGGTGGATCATCAGTGTTAGAGCTAAAATTAGCATGTTTAAAGTGATTTTCATGCTTCCAGGGGCTCGGGAAGTTAATTAAATACCATTTGGAGGCATTTAATGTTCGAGCAAAAACGGCTGATTTTCGACAAAAGAGATAACACCCCCCCATTACGTCATGCTTCAGAAATGTGGAAAATGGTCCGTTTTCAAATGTTTTATTTTTGAACGTCAGTTCACATTTGTAGGTGGATCATCAGTGTTAGAGCTAAAATTAGCATGTTTAAAGTGATTTTCATGCTTCCAGGGGCTCGGGAAGTTAATTAAATACCATTTGGAGGCATTTAATGTTCGAGCAAAAACGGCTGATTTTCGACAAAAGAGATAACACCCCCCCATTACGTCATGCTTCAGAAATGTGGAAAATGGTCCGTTTTCAAATGTTTTATTTTTGAACGTCAGTTCACATTTGTAGGTGGATCATCAGTGTTAGAGCTAAAATTAGCATGTTTAAAGTGATTTTCATGCTTCCAGGGGCTCGGGAAGTTAATTAAATACCATTTGGAGGCATTTAATGTTCGAGCAAAAACGGCTGATTTTCGACAAAAGAGATAACACCCCCCCATTACGTCATGCTTCAGAAATGTGGAAAATGGTCCGTGTTCAAATGTTTTATTTTTGAACGTCAGTTCACATTTGTAGGTGGATCATCAGTGTTAGAGCTAAAATTAGCATGTTTAAAGTGATGTTCATGCTTCCAGGGGCTCGGGAAGTTAATTAAATACCATTTGGAGGCATTTAATGTTCGAGCAAAAACGGCTGATTTTCGACAAAAGAGATAACACCCCCCCATTACGTCATGCTTCAGAAATGTGGAAAATGGTCCGTTTTCAAATGTTTTATTTTTGAACGTCAGTTCACATTTGTAGGTGGATCATCAGTGTTAGAGCTAAAATTAGCATGTTTAAAGTGATTTTCATGCTTCCAGGGGCTCGGGAAGTTAATTAAATACCATTTGGAGGCATTTAATGTACGAGCAAAAACGGCTGATTTTCGACAAAAGAGATAACACCCACCCATTACGTCATGCTTCAGAAATGTGGAAAATGGTCCGTTTTCAAATGTTTTATTTTTGAACGTCAGTTCACATTTGTAAGTGGATCATCAGTGTTAGAGCTAAAATTAGCATGTTTAAAGTGATTTTCATGCTTCCAGGGGCCCAAAACACAAGATTTATGGAATGGTTAAAAGTGCATGAAAATGGCCAATTTACTCACTCTGAGTTCTTAAAAAGGGTTTCTTCACCCCGGGAAGTTAATTAAATACCATTTGGAGGCATTTAATGTTCGAGCAAAAACGGCTGATTTTCGACAAAAGAGATAACACCCCCCCATTACGTCATGCTTCAGAAATGTGGAAAATGGTCCGTTTTCAAATGTTTTATTTTTGAACGTCAGTTCACATTTGTAGGTGGATCATCAGTGTTAGAGCTAAAATTAGCATGTTTAAAGTGATTTTCATGCTTCCAGGGGCTCGGGAAGTTAATTAAATACCATTTGGAGGCATTTAATGTTCGAGCAAAAACGGCTGATTTTCGACAAAAGAGATAACACCCCCCCATTACGTCATGCTTCAGAAATGTGGAAAATGGTCCGTTTTCAAATGTTTTATTTTTGAACGTCAGTTCACATTTGTAGGTGGATCATCAGTGTTAGAGCTAAAATTAACATGTTTAAAGTGATTTTCATGCTTCCAGGGGCTCGGGAAGTTAATTAAATACCATTTGGAGGCATTTAATGTTCGAGCAAAAACGGCTGATTTTCGACAAAAGAGATAACACCCCCCCATTACGTCATGCTTCAGAAATGTGGAAAATGGTCCGTTTTCAAATGTTTTATTTTTGAACGTCAGTTCACATTTGTAGGTGGATCATCAGTGTTAGAGCTAAAATTAGCATGTTTAAAGCGATTTTCATGCTTCCAGGGGCTCGGGAAGTTAATTAAATACCATTTGGAGGCATTTAATGTTCGAGCAAAAACGGCTGATTTTCGACAAAAGAGATAACACCCCCCCATTACGTCATGCTTCAGAAATGTGGAAAATGGTCCGTTTTCAAATGTTTTATTTTTGAACGTCAGTTCACATTTGTAGGTGGATCATCAGTGTTAGAGCTAAAATTAGCATGTTTAAAGTGATTTTCATGCTTCCAGGGGCCCAAAACACAAGATTTATGGAATGGTTAAAAGTGCATGAAAATGGCCAATTTACTCACTCTGAGTTCTCAAAAAGGGTTTCTTCACCCCGGGAAGTTAATTAAATACCATTTGGAGGCATTTAATGTTCGAGCAAAAACGGCTGATTTTCGACAAAAGAGATAACACCCCCCCATTACGTCATGCTTCAGAAATGTGGAAAATGGTCCGTTTTCAAGTGTTTTATTTTTGAACGTCAGTTCACATTTGTAGGTGGATCATCAGTGTTAGAGCTAAAATTAGCATGTTTAAAGTGATTTTCATGCTTCCAGGGGCCCAAAACACAAGATTTATGGAATGGTTAAAAGTGCATGAAAATGGCCAATTTACTCACTCTGAGTTCTCAAAAAGGGTTTCTTCACCCCGGGAAGTTAATTAAATACCATTTGGAGGCATTTAATGTTCGAGCAAAACCGGCTGATTTTCGACAAAAGAGATAACACCCCCCCATTACGTCATGCTTCAGAAATGTGGAAAATGGTCCGTTTTCAAATGTTTTATTTTTGAACGTCAGTACACATTTGTAGGTGGATCATCAGTGTTAGAGCTAAAATTAGCATGTTTAAAGTGATTTTCATGCTTCCAGGGGCTCGGGAAGTTAATTAAATACCATTTGGAGGCATTTAATGTTCGAGCAAAAACGGCTGATTTTCGACAAAAGAGATAACACCCCCCCATTACGTCATGCTTCAGAAATGTGGAAAATGGTCCGTTTTCAAATGTTTTATTTTTGAACGTCAGTTCACATTTGTAGGTGGATCATCAGTGTTAGAGCTAAAATTAGCATGTTTAAAGTGATTTTCATGCTTCCAGGGGCTCGGGAAGTTAATTAAATACCATTTGTAGGCATTTAATGTTCGAGCAAAAACGGCTGATTTTCGACAAAAGAGATAACACCCCCCCATTACGTCATGCTTCAGAAATGTGGAAAATGGTCCGTTTTCAAATGTTTTATTTTTGAACGTCAGTTCACATTTGTAGGTGGATCATCAGTGTTAGAGCTAAAATTAGCATGTTTAAAGTGATTTTCATGCTTCCAGGGGCCCAAAACACAAGATTTATGGAATGGTTAAAAGTGCATGAAAATGGCCAATTTACTCACTCTGAGTTCTCAAAAAGGGTTTCTTCACCCCGGGAAGTTAATTAAATACCATTTGGAGGCATTTAATGTTCGAGCAAAAACGGCTGATTTTCGACAAAAGAGATAACACCCCCCCATTACGTCATGCTTCAGAAATGTGGAAAATGGTCCGTTTTCAAATGTTTTATTTTTGAACGTCAGTTCACATTTGTAGGTGGATCATCAGTGTTAGAGCTAAAATTAGCATGTTTAAAGTGATTTTCATGCTTCCAGGGGCTCGGGAAGTTAATTAAATACCATTTGGAGGCATTTAATGTTCGAGCAAAAACGGCTGATTTTCGACAAAAGAGATAACACCCCCCCATTACGTCATGCTTCAGAAATGTGGAAAATGGTCCGTTTTCAAATGTTTTATTTTTGAACGTCAGTTCACATTTGTAGGTGGATCATCAGTGTTAGAGCTAAAATTAGCATGTTTAAAGTGATTTTCATGCTTCCAGGGGCTCGGGAAGTTAATTAAATACCATTTGGAGGCATTTAATGTTCGAGCAAAAACGGCTGATTTTCGACAAAAGAGATAACACCCCCCCATTACGTCATGCTTCAGAAATGTGGAAAATGGTCCGTTTTCAAATGTTTTATTTTTGAACGTCAGTTCACATTTGTAGGTGGATCATCAGTGTTAGAGCTAAAATTAGCATGTTTAAAGTGATTTTCATGCTTCCAGGGGCTCGGGAAGTTAATTAAATACCATTTGGAGGCATTTAATGTTCGAGCAAAAACGGCTGATTTTCGACAAAAGAGATAACACCCCCCCATTACGTCATGCTTCAGAAATGTGGAAAATGGTCCGTTTTCAAATGTTTTATTTTTGAACGTCAGTTCACATTTGTAGGTGGATCATCAGTGTTAGAGCTAAAATTAGCATGTTTAAAGTGATTTTCATGCTTCCAGGGGCTCGGGAAGTTAATTAAATACCATTTGGAGGCATTTAATGTTCGAGCAAAAACGGCTGATTTTCGACAAAAGAGATAACACCCCCCCATTACGTCATGCTTCAGAAATGTGGAAAATGGTCCGTGTTCAAATGTTTTATTTTTGAACGTCAGTTCACATTTGTAGGTGGATCATCAGTGTTAGAGCTAAAATTAGCATGTTTAAAGTGATGTTCATGCTTCCAGGGGCTCGGGAAGTTAATTAAATACCATTTGGAGGCATTTAATGTTCGAGCAAAAACGGCTGATTTTCGACAAAAGAGATAACACCCCCCCATTACGTCATGCTTCAGAAATGTGGAAAATGGTCCGTTTTCAAATGTTTTATTTTTGAACGTCAGTTCACATTTGTAGGTGGATCATCAGTGTTAGAGCTAAAATTAGCATGTTTAAAGTGATTTTCATGCTTCCAGGGGCTCGGGAAGTTAATTAAATACCATTTGTAGGCATTTAATGTTCGAGCAAAAACGGCTGATTTTCGACAAAAGAGATAACACCCCCCCATTACGTCATGCTTCAGAAATGTGGAAAATGGTCCGTTTTCAAATGTTTTATTTTTGAACGTCAGTTCACATTTGTAGGTGGATCATCAGTGTTAGAGCTAAAATTAGCATGTTTAAAGTGATTTTCATGCTTCCAGGGGCCCAAAACACAAGATTTATGGAATGGTTAAAAGTGCATGAAAATGGCCAATTTACTCACTCTGAGTTCTCAAAAAGGGTTTCTTCACCCCGGGAAGTTAATTAAATACCATTTGGAGGCATTTAATGTTCGAGCAAAAACGGCTGATTTTCGACAAAAGAGATAACACCCCCCCATTACGTCATGCTTCAGAAATGTGGAAAATGGTCCGTTTTCAAATGTTTTATTTTTGAACGTCAGTTCACATTTGTAGGTGGATCATCAGTGTTAGAGCTAAAATTAGCATGTTTAAAGTGATTTTCATGCTTCCAGGGGCTCGGGAAGTTAATTAAATACCATTTGGAGGCATTTAATGTTCGAGCAAAAACGGCTGATTTTCGACAAAAGAGATAACACCCCCCCATTACGTCATGCTTCAGAAATGTGGAAAATGGTCCGTTTTCAAATGTTTTATTTTTGAACGTCAGTTCACATTTGTAGGTGGATCATCAGTGTTAGAGCTAAAATTAGCATGTTTAAAGTGATTTTCATGCTTCCAGGGGCTCGGGAAGTTAATTAAATACCATTTGGAGGCATTTAATGTTCGAGCAAAAACGGCTGATTTTCGACAAAAGAGATAACACCCCCCCATTACGTCATGCTTCAGAAATGTGGAAAATGGTCCGTTTTCAAATGTTTTATTTTTGAACGTCAGTTCACATTTGTAGGTGGATCATCAGTGTTAGAGCTAAAATTAGCATGTTTAAAGTGATTTTCATGCTTCCAGGGGCTCGGGAAGTTAATTAAATACCATTTGGAGGCATTTAATGTTCGAGCAAAAACGGCTGATTTTCGACAAAAGAGATAACACCCCCCCATTACGTCATGCTTCAGAAATGTGGAAAATGGTCCGTTTTCAAATGTTTTATTTTTGAACGTCAGTTCACATTTGTAGGTGGATCATCAGTGTTAGAGCTAAAATTAGCATGTTTAAAGTGATTTTCATGCTTCCAGGGGCTCGGGAAGTTAATTAAATACCATTTGGAGGCATTTAATGTTCGAGCAAAAACGGCTGATTTTCGACAAAAGAGATAACACCCCCCCATTACGTCATGCTTCAGAAATGTGGAAAATGGTCCGTTTTCAAATGTTTTATTTTTGAACGTCAGTTCACATTTGTAGGTGGATCATCAGTGTTAGAGCTAAAATTAGCATGTTTAAAGTGATTTTCATGCTTCCAGGGGCCCAAAACACAAGATTTATGGAATGGTTAAAAGTGCATGAAAATGGCCAATTTACTCACTCTGAGTTCTCAAAAAGGGTTTCTTCACCCCGGGAAGTTAATTAAATACCATTTGGAGGCATTTAATGTTCGAGCAAAAACGGCTGATTTTCGACAAAAGAGATAACACCCCCCCATTACGTCATGCTTCAGAAATGTGGAAAATGGTCCGTTTTCAAATGTTTTATTTTTGAACGTCAGTTCACATTTGTAGGTGGATCATCAGTGTTAGAGCTAAAATTAGCATGTTTAAAGTGATTTTCATGCTTCCAGGGGCTCGGGAAGTTAATTAAATACCATTTGGAGGCATTTAATGTTCGAGCAAAAACGGCTGATTTTCGACAAAAGAGATAACACCCCCCCATTACGTCATGCTTCAGAAATGTGGAAAATGGTCCGTTTTCAAATGTTTTATTTTTGAACGTCAGTTCACATTTGTAGGTGGATCATCAGTGTTAGAGCTAAAATTAGCATGTTTAAAGTGATTTTCATGCTTCCAGGGGCTCGGGAAGTTAATTAAATACCATTTGGAGGCATTTAATGTTCGAGCAAAAACGGCTGATTTTCGACAAAAGAGATAACACCCCCCCATTACGTCATGCTTCAGAAATGTGGAAAATGGTCCGTTTTCAAATGTTTTATTTTTGAACGTCAGTTCACATTTGTAGGTGGATCATCAGTGTTAGAGCTAAAATTAGCATGTTTAAAGTGATTTTCATGCTTCCAGGGGCTCGGGAAGTTAATTAAATACCATTTGGAGGCATTTAATGTTCGAGCAAAAACGGCTGATTTTCGACAAAAGAGATAACACCCCCCATTACGTCATGCTTCAGAAATGTGGAAAATGGTCCGTTTTCAAATGTTTTATTTTTGAACGTCAGTTCACATTTGTAGGTGGATCATCAGTGTTAGAGCTAAAATTAGCATGTTTAAAGTGATTTTCATGCTTCCAGGGGCTCGGGAAGTTAATTAAATACCATTTGGAGGCATTTAATGTTCGAGCAAAAACGGCTGATTTTCGACAAAAGAGATAACACCCCCCCATTACGTCATGCTTCAGAAATGTGGAAAATGGTCCGTTTTCAAATGTTTTATTTTTGAACGTCAGTTCACATTTGTAGGTGGATCATCAGTGTTAGAGCTAAAATTAGCATGTTTAAAGTGATTTTCATGCTTCCAGGGGCTCGGGAAGTTAATTAAATACCATTTGGAGGCATTTAATGTTCGAGCAAAAACGGCTGATTTTCGACAAAAGAGATAACACCCCTCCATTACGTCATGCTTCAGAAATGTGGAAAATGGTCCGTTTTCAAATGTTTTATTTTTGAACGTCAGTTCACATTTGTAGGTGGATCATCAGTGTTAGAGCTAAAATTAGCATGTTTAAAGTGATTTTCATGCTTCCAGGGGCTCGGGAAGTTAATTAAATACCATTTGGAGGCATTTAATGTTCGAGCAAAAACGGCTGATTTTCGACAAAAGAGATAACACCCCCCCATTACGTCATGCTTCAGAAATGTGGAAAATGGTCCGTTTTCAAATGTTTTATTTTTGAACGTCAGTTCACATTTGTAGGTGGATCATCAGTGTTAGAGCTAAAATTAGCATGTTTAAAGCGATTTTCATGCTTCCAGGGGCTCGGGAAGTTAATTAAATACCATTTGGAGGCATTTAATGTTCGAGCAAAAACGGCTGATTTTCGACAAAAGAGATAACACCCCCCCATTACGTCATGCTTCAGAAATGTGGAAAATGGTCCGTTTTCAAATGTTTTATTTTTGAACGTCAGTTCACATTTGTAGGTGGATCATCAGTGTTAGAGCTAAAATTAGCATGTTTAAAGTGATTTTCATGCTTCCAGGGGCCCAAAACACAAGATTTATGGAATGGTTAAAAGTGCATGAAAATGGCCAATTTACTCACTCTGAGTTCTCAAAAAGGGTTTCTTCACCCCGGGAAGTTAATTAAATACCATTTGGAGGCATTTAATGTTCGAGCAAAAACGGCTGATTTTCGACAAAAGAGATAACACCCCCCCATTACGTCATGCTTCAGAAATGTGGAAAATGGTCCGTTTTCAAGTGTTTTATTTTTGAACGTCAGTTCACATTTGTAGGTGGATCATCAGTGTTAGAGCTAAAATTAGCATGTTTAAAGTGATTTTCATGCTTCCAGGGGCTCGGGAAGTTAATTAAATACCATTTGGAGGCATTTAATGTTCGAGCAAAACGGCTGATTTTCGACAAAAGAGATAACACCCCCCCATTACGTCATGCTTCAGAAATGTGGAAAATGGTCCGTTTTCAAATGTTTTATTTTTGAACGTCAGTTCACATTTGTAGGTGGATCATCAGTGTTAGAGCTAAAATTAGCATGTTTAAAGTGATTTTCATGCTTCCAGGGGCTCGGGAAGTTAATTAAATACCATTTGTAGGCATTTAATGTTCGAGCAAAAACGGCTGATTTTCGACAAAAGAGATAACACCCCCCCATTACGTCATGCTTCAGAAATGTGGAAAATGGTCCGTTTTCAAATGTTTTATTTTTGAACGTCAGTTCACATTTGTAGGTGGATCATCAGTGTTAGAGCTAAAATTAGCATGTTTAAAGTGATTTTCATGCTTCCAGGGGCCCAAAACACAAGATTTATGGAATGGTTAAAAGTGCATGAAAATGGCCAATTTACTCACTCTGAGTTCTCAAAAAGGGTTTCTTCACCGCCGGGAAGTTAATTAAATACCATTTGGAGGCATTTAATGTTCGAGCAGAAAACGGCTGATTTTCGACAAAAGAGATAACACCCCCCCATTACGTCATGCTTCAGAAATGTGGAAAATGGTCCGTTTTCAAATGTTTTATTTTTGAACGTCAGTTCACATTTGTAGGTGGATCATCAGTGTTAGAGCTAAAATTAGCATGTTTAAAGTGATTTTCATGCTTCCAGGGGCCCAAAACACAAGATTTATGGAATGGTTAAAAGTGCATGAAAATGGCCAATTTACTCACTCTGAGTTCTCAAAAAGGGTTTCTTCACCCCGGGAAGTTAATTAAATACCATTTGGAGGCATTTAATGTTCGAGCAAAAACGGCTGATTTTCGACAAAAGAGATAACACCCCCCCATTACGTCATGCTTCAGAAATGTGGAAAATGGTCCGTTTTCAAATGTTTTATTTTTGAACGTCAGTTCACATTTGTAGGTGGATCATCAGTGTTAGAGCTAAAATTAGCATGTTTAAAGTGATTTTCATGCTTCCAGGGGCTCGGGAAGTTAATTAAATACCATTTGGAGGCATTTAATGTTCGAGCAAAAACGGCTGATTTTCGACAAAAGAGATAACACCCCCCCATTACGTCATGCTTCAGAAATGTGGAAAATGGTCCGTTTTCAAATGTTTTATTTTTGAACGTCAGTTCACATTTGTAGGTGGATCATCAGTGTTAGAGCTAAAATTAGCATGTTTAAAGTGATTTTCATGCTTCCAGGGGCTCGGGAAGTTAATTAAATACCATTTGGAGGCATTTAATGTTCGAGCAAAAACGGCTGATTTTCGACAAAAGAGATAACACCCCCCATTACGGCATGCTTCAGAAATGTGGAAAATGGTCCGTTTTCAAATGTTTTATTTTTGAACGTCAGTTCACATTTGTAGGTGGATCATCAGTGTTAGAGCTAAAATTAGCATGTTTAAAGTGATTTTCATGCTTCCAGGGGCTCGGGAAGTTAATTAAATACCATTTGGAGGCATTTAATGTTCGAGCAAAAACGGCTGATTTTCGACAAAAGAGATAACACCCCCCCATTACGTCATGCTTCAGAAATGTGGAAAATGGTCCGTTTTCAAATGTTTTATTTTTGAACGTCAGTTCACATTTGTAGGTGGATCATCAGTGTTAGAGCTAAAATTAGCATGTTTAAAGTGATTTTCATGCTTCCAGGGGCTCGGGAAGTTAATTAAATACCATTTGGAGGCATTTAATGTTCGAGCAAAAACGGCTGATTTTCGACAAAAGAGATAACACCCCCCCATTACGTCATGCTTCAGAAATGTGGAAAATGGTCCGTTTTCAAATGTTTTATTTTTGAACGTCAGTTCACATTTGTAGGTGGATCATCAGTGTTAGAGCTAAAATTAGCATGTTTAAAGTGATTTTCATGCTTCCAGGGGCCCAAAACACAAGATTTATGGAATGGTTAAAAGTGCATGAAAATGGCCAATTTACTCACTCTGAGTTCTCAAAAAGGGTTTCTTCACCCCGGGAAGTTAATTAAATACCATTTGGAGGCATTTAATGTTCGAGCAAAATACGGCTGATTTTCGACAAAAGAGATAACACCCCCCCATTACGTCATGCTTCAGAAATGTGGAAAATGGTCCGTTTTCAAATGTTTTATTTTTGAACGTCAGTTCACATTTGTAGGTGGATCATCAGTGTTAGAGCTAAAATTAGCATGTTTAAAGTGATTTTCATGCTTCCAGGGGCTCGGGAAGTTAATTAAATACCATTTGGAGGCATTTAATGTTCGAGCAAAAACGGCTGATTTTCGACAAAAGAGATAACACCCCCCATTACGTCATGCTTCAGAAATGTGGAAAATGGTCCGTTTTCAAATGTTTTATTTTTGAACGTCAGTTCACATTTGTAGGTGGATCATCAGTGTTAGAGCTAAAATTAGCATGTTTAAAGTGATTTTCATGCTTCCAGGGGCTCGGGAAGTTAATTAAATACCATTTGGAGGCATTTAATGTTCGAGCAAAAACGGCTGATTTTCGACAAAAGAGATAACACCCCCCCATTACGTCATGCTTCAGAAATGTGGAAAATGGTCCGTTTTCAAATGTTTTATTTTTGAACGTCAGTTCACATTTGTAGGTGGATCATCAGTGTTAGAGCTAAAATTAGCATGTTTAAAGTGATTTTCATGCTTCCAGGGGCTCGGGGAAGTAATTAAATACCATTTGGAGGCATTTAATGTTCGAGCAAAAACGGCTGATTTTCGACAAAAGAGATAACACCCCCCATTACGTCATGCTTCAGAAATGTGGAAAATGGTCCGTTTTCAAATGTTTTATTTTGAACGTCAGTTCACATTTGTAGGTGGATCATCAGTGTTAGAGCTAAAATTAGCATGTTTAAAGTGATTTTCATGCTTCCAGGGGCTCGGGAAGTTAATTAAATACCATTTGGAGGCATTTAATGTTCGAGCAAAAACGGCTGATTTTCGACAAAAGAGATAACACCCCCCCATTACGTCATGCTTCAGAAATGTGGAAAATGGTCCGTTTTCAAATGTTTTATTTTTGAACGTCAGTTCACATTTGTAGGTGGATCATCAGTGTTAGAGCTAAAATTAGCATGTTTAAAGTGATTTTCATGCTTCCAGGGGCTCGGGAAGTTAATTAAATACCATTTGGAGGCATTTAATGTTCGAGCAAAAACGGCTGATTTTCGACAAAAGAGATAACACCCCCCCATTACGTCATGCTTCAGAAATGTGGAAAATGGTCCGTTTTCAAATGTTTTATTTTGAACGTCAGTTCACATTTGTAGGTGGATCATCAGTGTTAGAGCTAAAATTAGCATGTTTAAAGTGATTTTCATGCTTCCAGGGGCTCGGGAAGTTAATTAAATACCATTTGGAGGCATTTAATGTTCGAGCAAAACGGCTGATTTTCGACAAAAGAGATAACACCCCCCATTACGTCATGCTTCAGAAATGTGGAAAATGGTCCGTTTTCAAATGTTTTATTTTTGAACGTCAGTTCACATTTGTAGGTGGATCATCAGTGTTAGAGCTAAAATTAGCATGTTTAAAGCGATTTTCATGCTTCCAGGGGCTCGGGAAGTTAATTAAATACCATTTGGAGGCATTTAATGTTCGAGCAAAAACGGCTGATTTTCGACAAAAGAGATAACACCCCCCCATTACGTCATGCTTCAGAAATGTGGAAAATGGTCCGTTTTCAAATGTTTTATTTTTGAACGTCAGTTCACATTTGTAGGTGGATCATCAGTGTTAGAGCTAAAATTAGCATGTTTAAAGTGATTTTCATGCTTCCAGGGGCCCAAAACACAAGATTTATGGAATGGTTAAAAGTGCATGAAAATGGCCAATTTACTCACTCTGAGTTCTCAAAAAGGGTTTCTTCACCCCGGGAAGTTAATTAAATACCATTTGGAGGCATTTAATGTTCGAGCAAAAACGGCTGATTTCGACAAAAGAGATAACACCCCCCCATTACGTCATGCTTCAGAAATGTGGAAAATGGTCCGTTTTCAAGTGTTTTATTTTTGAACGTCAGTTCACATTTGTAGGTGGATCATCAGTGTTAGAGCTAAAATTAGCATGTTTAAAGTGATTTTCATGCTTCCAGGGGCTCGGGAAGTTAATTAAATACCATTTGGAGGCATTTAATGTTCGAGCAAAAACGGCTGATTTTCGACAAAAGAGATAACACCCCCCCATTACGTCATGCTTCAGAAATGTGGAAAATGGTCCGTTTTCAAATGTTTTATTTTTTGAACGTCAGTTCACATTTGTAGGTGGATCATCAGTGTTAGAGCTAAAATTAGCATGTTTAAAGTGATTTTCATGCTTCCAGGGGCTCGGGAAGTTAATTAAATACCATTTGGAGGCATTTAATGTTCGAGCAAAAAACGGCTGATTTTCGACAAAAGAGATAACACCCCCCCATTACGTCATGCTTCAGAAATGTGGAAAATGGTCCGTTTTCAAATGTTTTATTTTTGAACGTCAGTTCACATTTGTAGGTGGATCATCAGTGTTAGAGCTAAAATTAGCATGTTTAAAGTGATTTTCATGCTTCCAGGGGCTCGGGAAGTTAATTAAATACCATTTGTAGGCATTTAATGTTCGAGCAAAAACGGCTGATTTTCGACAAAAGAGATAACACCCCCCCATTACGTCATGC
>NW_028246390.1:0-66827 GCF_964263255.1 Lissotriton vulgaris | reverse complement strand
GTCCCAATCCCCTGATCCCCGGGGCCTTAGCCATTTAAAAAAAATGAATATTATATTCTGACAGCCAATCGCACATCCGGGAAGGCGGGAGGAGGCGTAGCAGCTATCATCCTCAAGTCCCTTCACTTCAGGGAATTACCCTCTCTGACCCTCCCGGACACGGAGAATCTGGTGATCAAGTTGGACACTGAAAGTGGGGCCCTTATCCTGGTCTTGATATACCGCCCCCCCCAATATATGGCCAACTATCCATCTCTTTTGGCAGAGCAGCTGGCCTCACATGTAGTCAGCTACTCTAAAACCATTCTAATTGGGGACTTAAACTATTGGTTCGATAGCATAGATACAGACACTCAAGCTGCAGAATTAAGAGACCTGTTCACAGATCTTAATTTAACCCAGCATATCTATTCACCTACCCACCAAAAAGGTCATAGCCTTGACCAAATTTGGACACACAACCTACCACTACCTAACCCTGTTATCAGTCCATGTGTTTGGTCAGACCACTTTGTCATTCAGTTCACGTTAGAAATACGAGGGAATGTCAAGGCCAGATCACTCATGGGCAAAGAATTCCGTAAATGGAAATCTATGGATCTTCCTGGATTCATTGATGTATTAAGTAAATCCATACCTTTACCACATGACGACCTGGACTATGGCAAAAAATTATTGTCAAACTGGCTACGCCACGCAGCTGACCTTTTTGCCCCCCTTGTACAGGTCTCTAGTATTAGAGGGAACGATGCCCATAAATGGTTCACCCAAGAACTGAGAACTCTTAAATTAGGGGTACGACAAAAGGAACGGAAGTGGAGAGTAAATTACTCCCCACAAGACAGAGAAGTGTACTGCGCTGCTAGGAAGGAGTTCCAAAAAATCTTGCACCAACATGAAACTAACTACTTTTCTCAGAAAATTTTAACCTCATCCAATAAAACTAAAGATATATTTAACATAGTTAAGGAGCTTTGTGACGATGATAGGACAGCCCCTTCAATAGTTCCCACTCAGAAGTTGTGTGACTCTCTGAATGAATATTTCAGAGAGAAAATTGTCATGATAAAATGCAACATTGCGAGCTCCCCTATATCATCTCCTTTGGATGATATTTTTAACAACCCTGTCACGTTAGATGCCTTCCCGGCTATAGACTCTCAAACCTTTTCCGCACTCCTGGCACGTGTCAAGTCGGGTTCACCCGACGACATTTGACCAACCCCATATCTTTACAGAAATAGGGCAAACTATACCTCAAGGGATCCTTCCACTGCTAAATGATTCACTGGATCAGGGAAAGGTACCTGTAGGTTTTAAACATGCCCTACTTATTCCCTTGATAAAAAAACCTGGCTTGGACCCCCACGATCCATCAAATTATCGTCCAATATCCTTGTTACCATTTCTTTCAAAAATTCTGGAGGCACATGCTTCTAGCTGTCTCTCTAGCTTTGTTGAATCCACAGGATATTTGGAACCTAATCAAGCCGGGTTTCGACCGGGCCACTCTACCGAGATGGTGACACTGGCGGTCCAGGATGTACTTAGATGCAATGCGGACAAGGATATTCATCAAGCACTAGTACTTCTGGACCTGTCGGCCGCGTTCGACACAGTCGACCACACTAGCTTGGTCGACCGTGTCGAGCAAGCGGGCCTCAGAGGCTCGGCCTTGGGATGGCTGAAATCATTTATTTCGGACCGCACCCAGGCAGTGAGACTGGGAACCTTTACAGCCCCTAAAATTAAAAATGAATGCGGAGTCCCTCAGGGATCGTCCTTGTCCCCACTTTTATTTAATTTGTATCTACGGCTCCTGTTGTATTCGCTGAGAAAGTTTAAAGTTTTAATTTTTAACTACGCTGATGACCTGCAATTGATTTTCCGCCTGGATTCCCCTGGCGCTGCCACCGAATTTTGGGAGGCCATGGTTCACATCCAGAGATGGATGAGTCTTAATCATCTAAAACTAAACCAAGGCAAAACTGAATTGATTTTGCCTGGGAAGAGTGAACTTCACTGGGGGCCACATTTTTGGCCTCCAGAAATGGGAAATCCCCCGGCCAAGTCTCATACAGTGAAAAGCCTAGGGGTTACTTTTAATGAAGATCTCTCTCTTAAAAGTCAGGTAGGGACGGTGGTATCCTCAAGCTTCTTCCAACTCCGTAAGATCAGGAAAATTTCCCACCTGCTAACTTACTCTGCTCTGATCCAAGTTGTGATCGCTCTCGTGTTGTCCCGACTGGACTACTCCAATAGCTTGTATTTGGTTCTTCCAGCCGGGCAGCTCAAGAGACTACAGCTGGTTCAGAACCAAGCGGCCAGGCTGATCTGCAAGCTACCCAAGTGGCAGTCCATCAGGCCGGGTCTTGCTAGTCTCCACTGGTTGCCAGTAGCGCAGAGAGCAACCTTTAAAGCTGGATGCATTATCTTTAGGGCTCTACAAGGTAAGGGCCCCGGATTTATTAGCAGCCTGCTTGTTAGGTATACCCCCTCACGTGCTCTTCGCTCGGGTCATAAGTGCTTGTTAGTTGTTCCTCGCATTAGGAAACAACGTCAGGGAGGCAGCTCTTTTCACTTTCTAGCTGCCTCCCTGTGGAACTCTCTGCCACTGACACTGAGACTCCATGAAGACATCCTGGCTTTTAGACAAGCCTTTAAAACTTGGCTTTTTAGGCAAGCTTATCCATAGTTAATTCTGTCTTTTCTTTCGTTGTGTTATGTCTCTGCAAATCTTCCAATAGCGCCATGAAGCCTACGGGTATACGTGCGCTCAATAAATTTTATTTAACATAACATAACATAACATAACATAACAGGTGTGCACCGCCACCCTCTCCCGGCCGATTATGGCCCTGGGGACCCCATCTCCTGGGGCTGGGCCTTGATTTTTTGGGGGGATTTGTAGGGCCCCCCTCCTCAGGCTGGTTTCGGCCCCAGGAACCACATCCCCTGGGACCAGCAAAACCTTTTATAAAGAAGAAGGGCCCCCCTCCTGAGGACAAATTTGACCCCGGGGCCTGGCAGTATTTGTCTTTTTTTAAAATCAAGACTATAAATGGAACCCAGCTGTGCACACGTACTCACCAAAAGGGACTTGCTTCCACATAGCCCGCAGGACCTGGCCCTCACAGGGGCTCAAAGAAATGTATTGTGGAATCCGCACTTTGTTTTAAAAAAAAAATGTTCGGACAGATTTGCGCACCCAGCGTGAATTTAGCGGAAAATATTTGGTAAAAAATGCTTTTTTGGGCCTTGTGCTTCCTTGTCGGTCCCCTGAGCAGGCCTAGAATCAGGGTGTTTCTAACCTGCCCCTTTTTCTTGTTTTTATCCTTTTTTTTTAACACATTTCTTGTGACTCAGTTTTACCAAGTCACAAGATGTCTGCCAATACTTCTTGGTTTGAAGTTTTGACAGCCAATCAGAATGAAGCTCGTGCTCGGGAGGGTTCGCGAATCCTCCTCAGTGCTCGGATATCCATTTTTTTTTATTTTTTAGTTTGTCAGGAACTACTGAACGGATTTATACCATTGAAAGCAAGGAGTATACTCTGGACCAAGAGCTACCTCTCTGCCAAATTTGGTATCATTCCGTTCAGCAGTTTGGGCTGTAGCTGCGACAAAAGGTCCTTTTTTTAAGTTCAAAAAGAAGTTTATTAGGTAAAAGAAGAGAGAACAAGGTGTCAATACAGAGTACAAGAATAGCATAAAATATCAAAAAGAAAGCAATAACATCAGTGAGAGCAATATGAGTACATCAATAATAAAGGCTGATCACAGGCATTTGAGCTAAACAAGGGAGAAGCAATAATTATGAAAATGTGGCTATGCAAAGGTAAATATATACAATTGATAATGAAAGAAATAAGAAATGTAAAGGGCAATTAAGGGGGTTTGGGGACCTCCTGTTAGGTGGGTTGTGGGCGGAATGAACGATTAGCACATGCATCAAGGTACAGTGTGTTAGGAAGCCATAAGTCCATACGTTTCGCCGCTATATGAATAGGAAAGACGAAAGCAGTGTCCAGCCTGTGATTGTGACAAACATTGTACCACCATGCTTTAAAGGAGATATTAAAAAAAAATTCCAATTGATTGTAATCTGCTGAAATTGAACAGCTAACAGTAAATCAATAATCTGGACATTAAGTTCAATACCTTCCCAGCATGGAGATAGACTTTCCAGGAAAATGGCAGTGTGAGAGAAGGGAATGCAAGTATGAAAGATTACATTGATTTGAGCCCAGACCTGTAACCAAAAGTCATGAACAGATTTACAAAGGAACAACATGTGAAATAAAGTCACTTGTGGAGAAGAGCAGGACCAACAAACGTTTGGAGTAGCTGGGAACCGCTTATTAAGGTCAAATGGAGTAAAAAGGAGCCTATTATAAATGAAGAACAAGGATTGCGTTAAGGTCGCCGCTCTGGATGATTTGCGAATTTTAGTCCATATTTTGTCCCACAAAGGAATCGACCAAGATGTGGCAAGATCGTGTTCCCATTGTTCCTCCACTTTGGATTTGAGTCTGGTAGAGTCATTAGTATGAAGGTATGTGTAAATAGAAGAAGCTTTAGGGGTGGTTCACAGGAGAGAGTGGAGCCGTGAAATGAAGGTAGGGGCTATGGGAGGAGTGTGTATTTGTAAGAGACGAGTATAAGTCGCCATCATTGTCTCTTTAAGCAGGAGATATTTGTGAGCAAATGAGGTAGGCAGATCATAGGTGGAGCAAAGAGTTGAGAAGGGAATGAAGGTTGAATGTGAGAACAACTGGGAAATCCAGAGTAATCCTTTTTGCCTCCAAGTCTTCCAGTAAAAGGGTTTATTATGAATCAGTAAGAACCTATTGTGCCAAATAGTGGAATTAAGAAAATCAGCAACCGTAATGGGAGGAGTGGGTGTAGGTGATAGAAGCAATTTGGTAGTGAATTTGTGAATGGAAGTGGGAACGGAAGAGGACTTGCGTGAAAAGGAGAGGTTCTCAGCAAAAGAGAAAGGGGAGAGGAAAAGGCGCTTGAGGGTAACCAACAGAGGGCAGGGAGAGGCAGGATCCTGCAGCCAAAAGGAAGCCTGTCGTAAGAGAAACGCCTTATGATAAGTCGGGAAATCTGGGAAGTTAACTCTGCCTTCTGACTTAGGGCATATAAGTCTAGCAAGGGACATCCTAGGTTTCTTGTTAGCCCAGAGAAAGGATGATAAAACGGAAGTAATTTTCTTGAAAAATTTAGAAGGGACAGATACTGGGATGTTGGATATCGTGTAGAGGATTATAGAGGATAACATCATCTTAATGGTGTTGAGGCGGCCCCACCAAGATGAGTAAAGGGGCTGCCATTTGGTTGTAAAATTCAATATTTTTTGGATGCACTTGTTCAGGCAGAGAGAGACTGTGTCTGAAATAGAAGGGGTAATATGGAGGCCTAAGTATTTTTTATGTGAAGAGCTCCATGTAAAATTGGAGGCACTGAAATCAGGTTTGAAAGTAAACTTTGTCAAGGGCAGAACCTCACATTTGTCATTATTGAGTTTATAGCCAGATATCAGGGAATAATCTCTTACCTCATCAAGGAAAACAGGGATTGATTCAGTTGGATTAAAAATGAAAAGTAATATATCATCGGCATAAGCCGCGAGCTTGACTTGGGAATGCATAGTTTGAAAACCATGAATATGAGGGTTTTGACGAAGCTTGGACAGGAAAGGCTCCAAAGCTAGGTTGAAAAGAAAAGGGGACAAGGGACATCCTTGACGGACACCTCTGCCGAGGTAAAAAAATGAGGAGATCAAGCCATTAGCGCATACAGCCGCACGTGGGCTAGAGTATAATAGAGAGATCAAAGAAATTAATCAGGGACCAAAACCAAACCATTTAAGGGTATAGAAAAGATAAGACCATTCAACCCTGTCAAATGCTTTCTCGGCATCTAAGGCGATCGCTGCAAGGGAGTGGAGTAAACGGGGAGACTTTGATAGGACGTTAAAAAGAAGTCTGGTATTATCGGTGATAAATCTGCCCTTGACGAAGTCAGACTGTTCCTCACCTAGAAGTTCAGGGAGTAGAAGGTCTAGACGTGCTGCAAGTGACTTGGCAAATATTTTATAATCGATATTAACTAGAGAAATGGGCCTATAATTTTTGCAATACTTAACGTCTTTCCTTTCTTTGAGTATGAGGCAAATGTGGGCGTCGGAGAAAGAACCAGAGGAAGTCCCTAAAGTAACAAATGTGTCTATAAGTGAGTGCAATTTTGGGATGAGTAGCTTTGAAAAATGGAGGAAAAACTCAACAGTGAAGCCATCTTGTCCGGGGGCCTTGTCTTTTTTGAGGTGTTGGAGTGCAGTAAGCAATTCTCACTGAGAAATGTCTAATTCTATGTGTGAAAAATCAAGGGGAAAATGATCAGGTTGGCGTATGGTAGAGAAGAAATGTTCTAAAGATTGGGGGGAAGGCTGAGTTTCAGAAGAGTAAAGGGTTTTGTAGAAAAGGGAAAATTCTGTGAGAATATCAACGTCTTTGTATTTGAGAACAGAATTAGTGTCATATATGGATTCAATATTCAGCTTATTGTGTTTAACTTTCAAGTAGTTAGCTAAAAATGTTCCCGCTTTATTTCTACCCCCAAAAAACTTTGCACTTGATTTCAATAAATACAAGGAGGCATCCTCTGTAGACTTTTTGTTAAATTTAATTTGGGCGGTGATAAGGGCTGTCAGACTATCTTGCGAGTGTGAGGTGAAATAGGCGTGTTCCAATCTCTTGATATCTTGAAGGAGATTTCCAGTTAATTTGCGGGCAGCTTTTCATTTTTTTGCCGCATATCCAATTATAAAATCCCGTGCTGCAGCTTTAAAAGCATCCCAGAAGGTGTGTTTAGGAATGGAGGGGGTATCATTAAACAAAAAAAATTCTTCAAAAAATTCGGTGAAGGAAGTAGTGAACTTAGGATCCAAGAGAAGAGTATTATTGAAACGCCAGCGCTTGGGTCCAGCATGTTTAGGCAGTATGTCAATATTGACTAAAACAGGGGCATGGTCCGATAACAAAATTGGACCGATTTTTGCATTAGTGAGGGTTTGGGCAACATTGTGGGTAACAAAAATATAGTCAATCCGTGACTGAGAGTGATGACAAGGAGAGTAAAAAGTGAATTCTCTCGTCGTTGGATTGCAAAGGCGCCAAGCATCAATGAGTTTGTGTTGGGAAATGGCTTGGGCAAAAAGTTTATGAGATTTGTTTGGGACATAGGGAGCGTTGGAGTTCCGGTCAAGGAAGGGATCAATGGGTTGATTGCAATCTCCTGCTAGAATAAAGTTATCATCAACAAACCGAGTAATATATTGAGAAGTGGTATGCCAAAATGCAGGGTCACCGCCAGTAGGGGCATAAACATTAAGAAGAGAGATTGGAACACCTCTAAGAGATAGTCTTACATGTATCCATCTACCTTCAGCATCCGATTCCTGAGCGATCAAAGAATGAGATAGGGATTTGCGGCATAAAATAGCTACTCCATTATCTTTACTATCACACTGAGAATAATAAACTTCGCCCACCCATCCCCTCTTGGGCTTTGCAGATTCTTCATCAGAGAGATGAGTTTCTTGCAAAAATGCAAGGTCTACATTTAATCTAGCTAGGTGAGATAGAATTCTCTGACGTTTGATTGGGGAATTAATACCCTTAACATTCCATGTAACTATTTTTAATGACATAGTTTATAAAGCATAAAATAATAAACATAACGAACAACTTCAAAGAAAGAGCCCATGAGAAAAATCAAGCAAAAGAGAAATAAACATACGAGAAAGACAGAAGCGAAATAGAAGGAGAATAGGTCAAGGGATGAAAGTTCAAGGGGGAATAAAGCAGAAAAATGGTGAATAAGAAAGAGAAAAGAAGTGAAAGAAAGTAAGTATATGCTCGACAGTGAGAAGCAGAATAAAAGCGTAAAAAGGATAATGCGAGCACATTCCAAGCACAGAATAGTTACATCCATGAACCAAGAAAAAAGATCATAAAAATGTAGATCAATGAGAAGGAGAATGAGAAGAAGAAAAGAAGAATAGAAGAAAGAAGAATGAGCAAAGGAATAAGTAATGGAAACAAAGAGCAGTAGAAAGAGACATGAAAAAACAAAAGCGCAAGGTTAATAACCCCAAGAGGTAAATAGCAAAATACGAGGGAAGAAAAAACAAGGAAATAAAAGCCAGCAAAGAAGAAGTGACACCTTCAAAAAGGGGAAAAGTGGGGAGGATGTCAGGAAAAATGAGATGGGAGTGAAAACATACATGTCGAACAGGGAAGGAAAAAGTACTTACAAGGACGGGAGAGGAGGAAGCACAATCAGGAAAAAGATCAAACGTGAAGGGTTGGGGGGTAGAGCCGACTGGAGGAGGCAGAACGTCCAGGTCAGCGAGCCACCTGGCCGGGGGAACAACACGGAACGCGATGTAAAACCTGTGGAAACATGAGGAGAACATCAGGGGAGCAAATTAGTGAAGAAAAAAGACAACAAGAAAGGCGCATGAACAAGGCAATAAACCGGAAAAGAGTTGACAAGAGGAGATATAAACGTTCATACAATATACAGGAACACGAAGTACAACTGTGGAACCAAAGGAACGGATAAAAGATAAAATAAAAAAACAAGGGGAAGCAACAGCAACTTAGAAAAGTCATGGAGGGAAGGAAGAAGAGAAACAAGAAAGGTCCATGTCAGCAACTCGGCAGGAGTTCAGGAAGCTCTGGAGTTGAGCAGGATCTTCATAAGTTGTTGTTTTATTATTGTAGGTAACCTTAAAGAGGTAAGGGTGAAAAAGTCCATATCTGGCACCAATGGAGCGAAGAGCAGACCTCATATCCAGGAAGGCCTTGCGACGATTAGCAGTGGTTTTAGCGTAATCCTGTGTGAAAAACAGGGAGGATCCTGACCAAGTAAGACGAGGAGAAGCTCTGGCTGCTGAGAGAACTTTTAGGAGGTCGTTGTTTTCTAGAAAATACATGATGACACCTCTCGGCCTCGATGAAGTGGAAGTAGATGATGAAGCCCGACCCAATCTGTGGGCTCGCTGTATGTTGAGTACAGTGTCCTCTGGCATGTGCAAGAGTTTGGGTAAAAAAGATTTGAAGAAAGCAATGGGGTCGCTTCACTCGCAACCCTCCATCTGGCCGTAGATACGTAGATTATTGCGCCTATTTCAATTTTCAAGATCCTCCACCTGTTTTTGGAGGGAAAGGTTCTGTAAGTGCATGTGAGAAACCTTGGTGGATGACTCCTGGAGAGAAGAAACACTTAGCTCCACTGATGTGACTCTCGCACCCATTTGTGACCAGTTATCAGTCAAAGCTTGTAACTTCGCATTAGTCTCCTCCAAAAAGGGGCGGAGTGCCCTTATTTTCTCCAACAAAAGTTCCATGGATATGGCAGAGGTGGAATTGGACGGCGAAGGAGGGTCCTTTTTCAGTCTTTTGGTAGTGGCTTTCCCTGAAGGTGGAGGTTGAAGGTGTTTGAGAAGCTTCTAACTGAGCAACTGCTGAGAACACCTTGGAATTCTTAATGATGTGTTTTGGGGCCTTACTGACGCAGTCCGGCGTGAGCTTGCCAATGAAGTACCAACCGTGACTGAAAGGAACCCCCAAGCAACACACCCGAAGAGCCACTACAAACTCCAAAACAGGCAGACAACATCAGAGGGTCACTACCGGAGCATCTAAACGTGACTTCAAAATGTTCACAGTTCCAAAGGCGGGGTGAGAGTTGCCAATAATAATATGACCAAGGCTCTGAAATGGCCCTGCTTCCACAATTCCAAATGTTAGCCGTGCACGTGTCTGGTTACATTTATTTTGCCTGTAGCATCAGTAATGCCAGTTCAGATAGTGTGCATTTTCAGAGAAACGTAAGTGCAATAAAAGAGGTCTATAGAATCAAAGAGGTTCCTGCATTAGAGAATAAACTCCTGCAGTTTCACCAGGTTCCGGCAAGGTAGGGTTTCCTTGGGCAATTATAAAAAAGAATATTCCCAAATGAATTGCGAGAGGTGAACGTGGACTAGATTCTCAGGCGGCAAGGTCGAGAAAGAGCAATTGGGGAGCGCAAAATGGCCACCAAAATTGAAAAGAAAAAGGAAAATGTTCATAAGAGGGCTAAATATCACTAGTATTTTCAATAAAAGTCAATGAGAGTGAAGAATGGCCCACCATATTCGAAGAGGAGGATTTTAGGCGTCACAGGAGATCAGCAGTGTCAGGGAAGAGCTGCGCATTGGATTCACCTTATAAGCACAAAATGGCGGTCGTCATGGAGCCGCGACCGCAGCATCTTGAAGAAAAAATAAATGGTCAAACAGCTGCAGGAAACCGCTAAACGAACTCACGGCATTCCTGAAGTCTTCCGGCAGCGATATCATCCTTCGAAGTGATGAAAGGAAGATGCAAACCGCTAGTCGCCGCCAACAGCAGCGGAGCACTCACGTCGACGCCGCCATCCCCACCGGGCGCTAAGCCACGCCCCGCATGGAAATTAACATGGAGAAAACGTGTTTTGGGACCCCCCTATTTTTTTCCGTCCCTGATTGACCAATCACCCCAAAACTTTAAAGACAGGAGCTGACCTGAGCGTGCCATTAGTTTTGAAAATTCCACAAATATTCGTCAAACGGCGCTAAAGCTATTAACAAATCAAAAAAACGCTTTTTCTACTGAAACAAGGTCCTAACTATCCCTACCTACTGATGACTGACAGTAGGTAATGTATATTCACACATATATATATATATATATATGTATATATATATATATATATATATATATATATATATATATATATATATATATTCACTGAAAAAACCATTGGTTTGACCCCAGTTATAGTTAGCTGGAAATTTTACTGACATAAAACCATTGAAATTCCCACGTTATAGTTAGTTGGACTCACTATAACTTGCGCGCCTGCAATGCACTGCTGATGACGTCACATATTACATCACTCATGACATGGTCAGTGGCATCACTGATGACATCACTGATGACACCATCCAGTGAATGTGTGTCTTTCTGAAAAATAAATATGTTTTATATATGTATATGTAAAGGTCGATGGAAGAATAAATGTTTAAATAAGTGTCTTAATGGATGTTTTTTTTTAATTTATTGGTTAACTGGCTTATTAAGTGTATCTTAGTGAATACATATATTAGCAAGTATTGTTTAAATATTTAAATGTTTGTATCAGTGTTTCACTTTGTGTATAAGTGGCTGCATGGGTTGGTGAGTAGCTACATGTGTGTGTATATGGGTTATTAAATGTTTTTTTAGTATCAGTATGAGTGTCTGTATTGTTTGGTGGGGGTGTTACTTAGCACATAGATGCATCAATGACTGACTCACTGTTTGTATGTGTTTTGAAGACAGCATATGTGCAGGACTGTATGGGTGGATGAGTGTGTATATGTGTGTGTTAGTGAGTGAATGACTGTCTCATTAGTGTCTTTATCAGTAACTACATATGTTTTAATCTAGTATATGTGAGTATTGATGTATATAAGTGAGTATATGTGAGAGTGAGAGATTGAAAGAGTTCTTGTATAAATAAGTATGTGTTTCTATAAGTGATTGTTTAAGAGAGTAAGTATGTGTAAGTTTCCTTAGAAGTAAAGTGGTAGTGTGTGTATAGCTGTATATGCAAATAAATGGATGTTCAATAGTTTATTTGCATGTGTGATTATGTCTGTGAGTAACTTTTGGATGACTGTCGGTGTGTAACAGGATGTATAGGTGTTTCACTACATATGATGAGTGAATATATGTATGAGTGACTATATAGAACTGTTGGTGAATGAGTGGATGTGTATATAGATTGTGGTGTTACTGAATTGGTTGTTGTAACTGGTATGGGTATCTCTATTTTTTTGAACATTTTAGTTTCTATTTTTGAATATATGTTTCAAGGGTTACATTACACTGAAAGGAGGTCTGTCACTCTGTCACAAGGATGGTGTCATCAGTGATGTCATGAGTGATGTCACTGACCATGGCATGAGTGATGTAATATGTGACGTCATCAGCAGTGCATTGCAGGCGCGCAAGTTATAGTGAGTCCAACTAACTATAACGTGGGAATTTCAATGGTTTTATGTCAGTAAAATTTCCAGCTAACTATAACTGGTGTCAAACCTATGGTTTTTTCAGTGAATTTAATAGGTTTTTTAAATGCTAATTCCTAACTATAACTGGTGTGAAACCTATGGTTTTTTCAGTGAATTTCATAGGTTTTTTAAATGCTAATTCCTAACTATATAAGGCCTGAATCCTATGTTTTTTTCAATGAATTTCAAAGGTTTTTTTAATGCTAATTCCTAACTATATAAGACCTGAAAGCCCACCAGGAATCTCCAGTATGCGCCAGGGGACTGCATCGCAGAGAGGTGTAATGAAGCCACGCCCCTTTTTACACCTCTCTGCAACGCAGCCCCGTGCATGTTTGAAGAGGGGGAACTAATTCCCCTTTCATACTGGGGGCCAACTAGCCCTCCTGGAACCTCCAGTATGCGCTGAGGGGGCTGCATTGCAGAGGTGTAATGAGGCTATGCCCCTTGTTACACCTCTCTGCAACGCAGCCCCCTGTCGTAATTTGACGGTGATCGGGTTAGCGTTAAGCTTTGCTACACGAATTTCCCCTTAACTTGACTATGGTGTCCGGAAGCCATTTTGGAAACACTGGCGTCCATATTATATGAACACGTTGCCTCGTGGTCAGCATGCCCTTTTGTCCTTTCTCTGTACCGCTGACCACTTAAACTTGCCCAGCAACAGGCTATTTTTAGTATTGGTCAAGCTCGCACATGCGCAGTTAAACCCTCTGTATTAGTGGACAGTCATCGCTTAGGAATGTTCTCCAAACTGACCAGTGGTATTGTAACCCCTCCCATGAGTTGGCTGTGTTCCAAAAATGACCTTATATGTACCTAAACTGAGTAAATATGTTCCGCCTACTCTTTTTATTACTGTAAAACTGTAAAAAGAGGTCTCACATCGATGTTCGGTGTGATACTTCTTGCATTGCCGAAGGGTGCTGCAGGAATGTACCACCACCCCATGGGGTCCTAATAAACTTGTCTTTTGCATTTTCCAGTTTCCGTGCCAACGTCTGTTTTATGGTGTAGCGGGTTTTGCGGAATATGTAGGCCTGAAGAACCCAATACCACAAATTGGCGACCCAGATGGGACTCATCGGCGACTCGGATGCCCGAAGGAGAGGTTGTGACGAAGGATTGGAAACTCGCCATGGAAGCGTACGCTGCCACTGAGTGACCCGAGTCTTGGCACCCACGGTGTTTTCTTCCTTTCCTTCTGATCTGACCTTCCAGGTGGCGCCGGTCCCCGACTGAGATCCTGCTCGTTCGAGTTGTCGTACAGTGCCGGTTTGGCTGATTTGATTAAAGAACTTGGCAGTTGGAACCTGGATATTTGAGAATTTGGTAAGCTTGTGATTGGTAAGATTGTCTACGGACGCTTACTGTGGCTCTTTGAATATGTTTTGAGTTAGCTAACGTTTGGTTCTATGATTTGAATTATATGTGTAGTGCACTCCACATAGGCGGGCATGCAGAGATATTTCTCTAACTCTGTCTTTGTTTGAACGGCACACCTTGTGTGAAGTATATTAAGTGCCATTTTTGTGATATCACGTTTTTGTGATATTTTGACATGCCTGTTTTAAGCACACTCCGAGGGATGTGCTGTCTTGGAAAAGGTACCAGTTATCGACTAAATGAATCTCAGCCGGCTCCCCCAGAGGGGACCCCTAATCGCGAAATGCACGTTAAATTTGGCATTCCCCCTATTCTATATAGTACATTGTGGCACAGATATACTAAATCTGACCCCAAATTACAATGGCCACTACATGGGTCGTTTGATTTACGAAAGGTTCAGTATGTGGAGCAATGTTTGTTTCAGAGTAGGTCTAGACAAGATATGTTGGATTGTGTACATATGTGGGAGAAAGCGGTGCATGAGAGAATGAAGTGTGAACTAGCCTTGGTGAACAAAGAGCAGCGGAAGGCTGCTCGGGATAAGGCTTTACAGCTGGAGGAGAAAGAGTTGCAGGAGAAGAAAGAGAGGGTGGCACGGGAACGTAATATGCAAACGAATGGTCAATTTCCTATTCGACGTCCTTTTTATCCTGTCCTTACTAATGAAGTTGATGATTTTTCATTAATAGATCGTTGCCCGCCTCCGTATGTTCCTCCTACGGCCCCAGCTGAGGATTCGGAAGGAGATGATTGAGGGGGTAGTCGTAATAGGTTAACTGCTGGTGAAGCTGCGGAATTGCGCAGTTTTTCTCATAAACTCAATTTGAACAAAATAACTATGTCAGAGATTAATGACCAAATGAGTAGGTGGTCTGAACGAGAACGGTTGTATTTTTTGAGCCAGTTTGGAGATGAAGTCGTAAAACGCCTTAGAAAGTATTCAGATGATTTGGAGCCTAAGGGCATATCAGTAGGTCGTGAGGATATGGGTAAAGGTCTTTTTGTTATTGCAGATGCGGATCGATTTTTCCAACGGTTGGTCCAGCTACGGGATGAGGCGTCAAGATTACGGGAAGCGAGGAAAGAATCAGAGGCGCCTGCGCCAGGATCGACGGAGATATCCAAAGAGTGTTCTATCTTTGGAGCAGATAAGAGTTCTACAGTTCATGTTATGCCTATGCGTGAAGCTGCACCTTTATATGTCCCTCCTAAAGGGCAAGGTACAAGCGATGACAAAACGTCTGGGGATGCAAAGGGTTATTTTATATATAGTTGGGTTTATACACCATGGAATAGAGCAGATGTTATGGCACTTAAAAATGCTTTGCCTGACCCCCGTAAGAATCCGGCAGCTCTCTATGAAGGAATGGAAGGGGCTATTTCTTCGTGTGTTATGACATTAGTTGATATTGATCTTTTCTTTGGGTTAATATTGCCCCCTGATATGTGGAGGGCAATTCGTAAGTTCGATGATCAAACGATCCTGGGGGCGGATTGGAAAACTTTATCACAAGCTGATATAGACAGGGAGCCTGCATGTAAGCCATGTCAATTAATTTTAGATCTCCCGACGGCTATTTTAAATAAGTTGAAAACGCTTGTTCCCCCTAAAAAGATTGATTGGACTATGCTGGCCTCTTGCAAACAGAAGGCGGATGAGTCGGTTTCTGACTTCTTCTCACGTTTTGAAGAAGCATTTCATGACTACAGTGGGCAGTTACTAACAGACGATACGGGTAGGCATTTGTTCGTTGACAAGTATGTAGCGAATCTCCTACCGGAGATTGCAAAACGTTTAAAGACTAGTGAAAGTTCCTCGACAACTATGGCTCAGTATTATGAGCGACAGGAATTGGAGGCTAAAGAAAGTACTGATAAGAAAGCGAAGGAATTAAAGACGAAAGTGATGTTAGCTCAGGTTTATGCTATTCAACCAAGAGGGAAAGATAGAGGTAGGCGTGGATCGTATAGTATGTCTTCTGGTCGTACCGACATTGCTGAGGATCAGTGTGCATACTGTAAAGAGTTTGGACATTGGGCCTCAGATTGTCCGGTACTTCGTGAACAACGTAATCAGCGTGGTCGAGGAGGTGGAAGGACACGGAATAGTTATTCAGGAGCAAGGGGTGGAGCAAGTGAGCACGCCAGGTTTGAAGTGAGGGGTCGTGGTCAGGTTGATAATAATACTTTTGATCGACGGAATCAGTATCAGATATCGGAGGGTGAGAATGTGGAGTCTCAGGACTATGTACATGCATAGGATTGCGTAGGATGGGGTGTGGAATCGGTTGAAGTACCAGTAGATCAAAGAGGTCCATATGTATCAGCGGGCGTTTTGGGTTCTACTGATCAGTTCCTGGTTGATACAGGAGCTACTCGTAGTGCTCTGTCTAAAAACTTGGTTCCAAGGGCTCCCCTGTCTGGCGAAACGATTACATCAATAGGGTTCGATGGAAAACCCTCTTTTAGCCCACTGTCACAACCTCTTACATTTTACATTGACAGATTCTTTGGCCCGCGTCCTTTTTTATTGTCACCAAACACTCCAGACAATATTATGGGAATAGACTTGCTCAAATACTTTCGAGCAACAATACGCTGTGCTCCTGAAGGAGTGTGGGTTATTTTGAATTACAATTACCCAGATGTAGAGAGATTGTGTACTATGCAAGAAATTGAAGCGTTGGCCTCTCTCCCACACACGTTATGGGCTACTTCAGACACGGATGTGGGACAGATGCTTATTCCCCCTGTTGGAACCTGGGATGTCAGGTCACCTAAGGTAGCCTGGCCTAGGGCAAGACATGCATTTCAGAGGCACAAGTGTGAAGGTTGCAAATCACCCAGCAGTAAATGCACGCAATAACACTTAAAAGGACACTACACCAATTTGTTATGAAAATATGTACTGGTTTATAAAAATAATATACTCTGCTATTTGGTTTTAAAATTTACAATTTAGGCACTTCAGTTTGTCTTGGAAGCAATCACTATACCTTTAAACTATTAAAACATTTCATCAACCAGCATTTACAGTACAATACATTTAGTCAGGCCTTTTAACCAAATTTGTCAAGTAACACTTCTACTCTAATAGCTCAGAACTACATTTACTGCACTCTGCTTTACTCTTCAGCAACTTCCCATCACAGCATTACTTTAAAAGAAGCAAGATTAGCACTTATGTTTAGACAGATATGCAATATTCATCACATTGATAACCCCACAATTCCCCTTCTTAGTTTAATAAAGAGGGATTGGTTAAAACCACTTAAATCAGCTTTCAAATAAGCCCTGTCAGGGATTCCTCAAGGACGCTGCACTCTTGGAGACAGAGTCTATGTTCACTCACTTATGAGGTCTCAATCTATGCCACCAGTTACTCTTGTGGAAGTCACTTCCCCCACGTGTTTTACCTCCTTACTTGCATTCAAGTTGATGCTGTAATCATCCTGCGCCAGAAGGAGAGGGAATAACGGAAGAGGGGGGCAAGGAACCGAGGCTGAAGAGGCTCTCTCGCCTCAGAAGACTCCTCTGTGCTCCCCAGCTCAGGCCGACTCTTCAGTGAGGCTCTTGCTCAGAAGATAACAGAGGCAGACACCACGATGCCCCCCAGGCCCCTACCGGTCCTCTTAACTCCCCCTCCCTGCTCGGGCCAGCTCCTCAGTGTGGCGCTTGAGCAGGAGGAGAAGGCAGATCACTCGGCAATCGGAAGAAGCCCCCGGCGCCTCTCCTCAGCGCTGGTCGGCGAAGACACTCCTTTTGCGGGCATGCGCGGAAGCGCTCGCTGATGCCGCCGCCCACTGCGCCTACTCGAAGAAAGGACGCTTCACACGCCGATTTCAGCCGGCGCCGCCTCCCAGAGACCGGCGGTTCCACGGGGGCCTGCGCGAAGGAGCAGTGTCTCCTCACTAGAGGTCGCGCACTAGCGTCAGCGCCTCCCCTCGCTCTCCTCACCCGCTGGGACCAGGAAAATCACCACAGGACTGCGCCTACGTCCAGCAATAGCCTCGCTTCCTCTCCTCACGTTACCAGCGACCTCAGCGCTATTCCGGCACTGCTCTACAAGCGCTGGCTTGGGGGTCAATTTGCACAGCCTCTCTCTGATTCCGCCCCTCCGAAGGATGGCTCCTCTCCACAGCAGGACTCTGCCCCAGGCAGTAAGTGATGAACTTGGGAGGGGGGGGGAAAGGCTCTGCCACCAAGGAAAGTCACGGCAGCCAGTGGCAGGATACAGATGGCTACTGCACGAGGGGGGGGTCACAAGATTTACCCCTACCTCTACTGAACACTGCTCAAGAAGAGCCTCTCTCTGCTGGGCAGAGGACTGCGCACCGCAGCACTGCAGTCTCCTTCTCCTTTGACACCCCGCTATTCCTAAGCTAGGGGTTAGTCAGGCGCCCAGGGTCTCCCTTAATCTTCCACAGCGGGGACAAGACAAGAAACCCACAGGAGGGGTAGAGAAGTGGAATAATTAGGCTGCTTCCCAGTCCAGGAGATCAACCCTTACACTAGTCTCCCCCCACCTGCCAGGATAGCCTGTCCTCCAGCTGACTCTCTCAGGTAGACAAAATGGCTGCCCAGCATTCCGCCTTATATAGGCTGACCCTCAGTGGTCCAGAAGGGACCAGAAGGTTCTGGGATGCCCTATACTAGTCTATGGGCAAGTTCTGGGGTTTGGCAGTTAGGGCAGTTGGTAGCCACCATTTTGTGTGGTTCCAACTATTCCTGTCAGAACAGGCCTCTGGGCCTGAGGTGAAAAACTATGAGGGGGAAAAGAACACCTATCCCCTTGACCAACACCTAGAAAAAGTCAGTGGACAAAAATTATTAAGGGTATGAGGGGCAAAAAGGGGACAAAATAAATAATAATTTGGAGGGACTACGCAAAAAGCCAGACAGGTCTAACACCCCCTATTCGAATAACTGTCAAGGAGGGAGTGTCTCTGCCTCGTGTACCGCAGTATAAAATATCCAGGGAGGGTGAAGTTGCCTTAACTCATATTGTACACAATTTGATTATTGCAGGTGTTGTGGAGGAAGTTCCCTATAATGTCTGTAACAGCCCTATTCTTCCGATTTTAAAGAAAGACACTGATGACAAGATCTATCAATTTATTATTGACTTGAGAGAAATTAACAAGATAGTAGTGCCCCAGTACCCGGTGGTGTCTGATATTACCACTTTACTTACTTTGATTCCGCCCACTGCAACAACGTTTACCGTGATTGACCTAAAAAATGGCTTCTTTTCCATTCCCATCCATCCTGATAGCAGATATCTATTTGGCTTCACATTAAATAATAAATCGGATAGATTTTGTCGAGTTCCTCAAGGCTATACAGAAAGTCCTAGCATTTATAGCCAGGCTTTAAAAAGACAGCTCGATTCTTTCAATTTGCAGTCTGGAGTGGCTCTCATTCAGTATGTCGATGACATTCTACTTGCAGAAGATACGCAAGAACTCTGTGAGGAGAGTATTCTTGCTCTGCTCTCCTTTCTTGCTCAGAACAATCACAAGGTTTCTAGGAAAAAGCTTCAATATTGTAGACCAAAGGTGACCTACCTCGGTCATCTTCTGTCTAAGGAGGGACGTGCATTGACATCTGATCGAATCCAAGCGATTTTAGATACACCAGTTCCCCGCACTCAGAGAGATGTGTGCGCTTTTCTAGGCTTAGCGTCTTTTTGTAGAAAGTGGATAATGGGATTTTCACATATTATAAAGCCTCTGTTAGCACTATTGTCCAAGACTACACCAATGCCCTTTGAATGGATGGATGAATGTCAGAATGCTTTTGAACAATTGAGACAAGCCGTTTTCTCTGCACTAGTGTTAGGTACACCGGATTATATGAAGATTTTCACATTGTATGTACACGAGAAGGATGGGTGTGCATTGTCAGTCCTAGTGCAGGCACACAGGGATAAACAGAGACCTTGCGCCTATTTCTCGGCAATACTTGATCCCGTAGCACGAGGATTACCTGGGTGTTTTCGAGCAGTTGCAGCAACAGCAGTGGCCATACGACAGAGTGAGGGAATAGTTTTGTCACACAAATTGTTGGTGTTAGTTCCCCATGCGGTAGAAGCTCTGTTAAACCAAACAAAAACTCAGTACCTTACGAGTGCACGTTTAACAGGATATGACCTCACACTGTTGGCGCCGCATATCACATTAAAGAGATGTGCTACTCTGAACCCTGCTACTTTATTGCCGTATCCAGTTGCTGAGGGCCAGAAGGAAGAACACCATGATTGTGTTTTCCTGATTGAAGAACAAACAAAGGGTTGTGTCGACTTACAGGATACGCCACTTCCAGATGTGGATGGGGAACTGTGGGTTGATGGATCGTGTTTAAGGCTGCCAGATGGTACAACTTCCGCAGCATATGCGATCACAACACTTAAGACAGTGGTAGAAGCAGCACGAATACCCCAGAAATCGGCCCAAGTGGCGGAATTGATAGTCCTAACAAGAGCATGTGAATTAAGCGCTGGTTTATGTGTGAACATCTACACTAATAGCCGGTACGCCTTTGGAGTAGCGCATGATTTAGGCCTACTCTGGAGAGAGCGAGGGTTTTTGACTCCACACGGAGTGCACATCATGCACGGAGAACTAGTGCATGATCTCTTGAATGCGTTACTATGTCCAAAGAAAGTGGCGATAATCAAATGCAGTGCACATAAGAAAGTGACAAAGTAGGGCAAGGAAACACCTTTGCAGATTGTATAGCGAGGGAAACTGCTATGTTACGAAATGCCTCGCCAATGTATGTAGTGAAATCGCAGGCTGAGCGATGGCATGATGCTAGAGAAGAGATACTAGACATTCAGAAACCAGCGTCTGAAGCAGAACTTGCAACGTGGGCAACGGAGGGAGTGCTGGATGATGAGGGTTGTTGGAGAAGCAAAGATATGGAAAGATGGAAATTGCCTGCAGCTTACTTGCAAGCAATGGTCCAGATGACACATGGATTGGCACATGTTGGAGCTCTCGCAATTACTAAATTGCTTACGCGAGTCTGGGAGCATCCTGAGATTGCCAATATGGCCAAAAGAGTAGTGCAGACCTGTCTGATATGCTTGCAGCACAATCCTGCTAAAGGGATGTAAACTCCGAAAGGAGGGTTTGTTCCACCTACTGCACCATTCGAAGTACTACAAATGGATTACATTCAGCTTGAGCATTGCAATAACCTTAAATATGTCTTAGTGGTGGTGTGTGCTTTCAGTAAATGGATTGAGGTATTCCCCACGAAGGATAATAGAGCGCTGACAACAGCTAAGGTTTTGCTCAAAGAGTACTTCCCGTGCTATGGTGTTTGTAAATTTTTGTGGAGCGATAATGGTCCTCATTTTGTTGGGAAGATTGTGGAATATGTGATGAAGGGATTGGGAATTCAGCAGAAATTTCATGCTGTATTCCATCCGCAGTCAACAGGTCTGGTGGAAAGGTATAATGCTACTCTGAAATTGAAGCTAGCAAAGATCGTGGCATCCACGTCTTTGAAATGGCCGGATGCTCTGCCTCTGGCATTGCTATCTATCAGATCAGTGCCCCATTCCCGAACTGGCCTCACACCTTATGAAGTGGTGTTCGGAAGGCCTATGAATATATGGGGAGTTCCTAAGCCTCGATTGTTACATGACGTGCCTTGTATAATGATGAATGATTATTTGGCACGATTAACAAATGGTTTACTTTCTATTCATCAACAGGTTCGAGAAGCGCTCCCTGACAATTCCATTGGAGAGGCTCATAATCTTCGTCCTGGTGACCATGTGATGGTCCGGTCCTTTGAGAGAACAAGCAGCTTGGAGCCGAGGTGGCGTGGCCCCGAGCAAGTGCTACTCGCGAATCGAACAGCTGTGCGAGTCACTAACAGGAAGCGGTGGGTGCATTCAACCCATTGTCGTCGTGTCTCTCCGGACCTGGTGAGCCCAACTGTGCTGTCTGATTATCGAGATATCTTGGACGAGGAGAAGAGTCCAGCTGTTACGTCTACTGAATTGGAGGGAGCCTTCCCGGACCACACCGTCTCTGGTAGAGAGAGATACAATCTACGGCCAAGAAAAGCAGTTGTTTTGTGCAAGACTGGTTGAGTTACCGCTCCAGGTTTGTGAATTGGAAGCCGGGAATATCAAGGGGGAGGGATCAGTTTTGCCAAGTGTAGCGACACCCGTCTTGAATCTCGGAGAAGAAACCAACGGCTACCTCGGAGCTCAGCACTCATATTTTTATTTTTTAGTTGCTTTCTTTTTGAGACATTTGTACTTTGAACTATGGCATCTTCTACGATGCGGAATAAGAGAATTCTTGGTGCAGTACTTTTTGTTATAACAATTGTGGTGATAGCAGTGATAGCTTGGGTGGTAGAACTGCTGGTGCCGGCAAGAGAACATTTATTGCCAACTACCCCAATTCCATCTGAACATTTTCATTTTACTTTGCCTTATCATGAAGAACGACACATACAGACTTATCTGAATAATAGTTTCATCCAGATTCTGCATCATACCCATAATATGACAAACACTTCGAACTGTTGGGTATGTGGGATGTTGCCTGGACATCAAAAGAAAGGAGGCACTTCGCTTATCCCACTCCCATTTTCTCATAATGGTTCTTGTAATGCTTGGTATACTCTTTTATTTACCTTGCGATGGCCGACAAAAGGTGGACTACTCTTATGACTAAATAAGGTCTGCTTTAATGACCGAGATGGTTATCCACAAGCTGAAGGAACTAAATTTGAATGGGAAGAATATCGACCAGATAATGTATCTTCACCACAAATTTATACGAACCAAAGAAATGTAAATATGTCCAGTCTGCATGTAATAACAGTCATTGATACGAAGGCTGATTTGTGTGTACGAAATAAAGGTACAATCCCAGTAGGAAGAAGTGAATGTAACACTGCTCTCACCTTTGACACTCCAAATGGTATCACCGTTGTGGCTTCACGAAACACTTACTTTATTTGTGGAAATAAAGGTTATCAACGTCTCCCTATAGGCTGGCTAGGAACATGCTATGTATCCTTTGTATTACCCCCTGTGTTTATTGCCCCACCTATGTACCATAATGACTTTGTTTTGTATCATGATTTTATATTGAATAGAGTGAAGAGAGCATTAGCTCTCGATGAGATAGACCAGACTGATACTTCTCTGCAGCAGTATGTTGATTTTAATTTAGGTCTTTTCTCATTTGTTGGGGCTGCCCTAAATAGCAGAAAAATAAGACGACTGACACGTGTTGTAGAAGCTGTTGCTAATGGGACAGTTTTTGCTTTAGGGAATCTGACTGAGGAACTTCAAATTACCAGAATTGTAATGCTCCAGAACCAAATGGTTCTAGATGTAGTATTAGCTGATCGTGGGGGTGCATGCCGCATTTTTGGAAGTAGTTGCTGTGTGTACGTGCCAGATAATTCACCCTCTGTATATGATGCAATATCCAAGTTGCATAAAAAAGCTGCTGAGATACATCCTGATAATGGTACTTGGACATTTTCGGGGTGGTTTTGGACGTTACTTAGTGTTTGGGGTTGGAAGTTGTTGACTATCTTATGTGTAATAATTGGGATACTGTTCTTTCTATGCCTCTGCATTCAATGTGGCCCTATGTTATGTTCCATGTGCCTTTCTGCTTGTATCCCATCCAAACGAGCTATTGTCAAGAATGAGCAAATGATTTATAGAGAAGTAGCAAATATTATGTCCATTGATATCAATGATGAATACCCCGATTATGTCTACTATGAGGTAGCTTCATCTAAACGCTAAAAGGGTCGTCTGTCGTAATTTGACGGTGATCGGGTTAGCGTTAAGCTTTGCTACATGAATTTCCCCTTAACTTGACTATGGTGTCCGGAAGCCATTTTGGAAACACTGGCGTCCATTTTATATGAACGCGTTGCCTCGTGGTCAGCATGCCCTTTTGTCCTTTCTCTGTACCGCTGACCACTTAAACTTGCCCAGCAACAGGCTATTTTTAGTATTGGTCAAGCTCGCACATGCGCAGTTAAACCCTCTGTATTAGTGGACAGTCATCACTTAGGAATGTTCTCCAAACTGACCAGTGGTATTGTAACCCCTCCCATGAGTTGGCTGTGTTCCAAAAATGACCTTATATGTACCTAAACTGAGTAAATATGTTCGCCTACTCTTTTTATTACTGTAAAACTGTATAAAAGAGGTCTCACATCGATGTTCGGTGTGATACTTCTTGCATTGCCGAAGGGTGCTGTAGGAATGTACCACCACCCCATGGGGTCCTAATAAACTTGTCTTTTGCATTTTCCAGTTTCTGTGCCAACGTCTGTTTTATGGTGTAGCGGGTTTTGCGGAATATGTAGGCCTGGAGAACCCAATACCACACCCCTGCCGCGTTTGCAGAGGGGGAACTAATTCCCCTTGCATACTGGGGGTCCCTGGGGGCCAACTAGCCCACCTGGAACCTCCAGTATGCGCCAGGGTGCTGCATTGCACAGAGGTGTAATGAGGCTATGCCCCTTTTTACACCTCTCTGCAACGCAGGCCACTGGCGCGTTTGCAGAGGGGGGACTAATTCCCCTTGCATACTGGGGGTCCCTGGGTCATATCTGCCCAATCACCGATATTCCGAACGATTGAAAATTACTTCTCTTGAGAAAAATTTGGATTTGGATTATCATATCCTATACTTTGGAACTTTTGAAAGACTGACTTTGAGGATGCTATTAATTACTCAAGTTTGCCCGAATTGTGTGGGTAAAATTGATACCTAGTCACTTTGAATAAGAATGTACTTACGTCTCGTCTAACATTTGGAAGAAATATCTAGCTATATGACAACAGGATACCGACATAACTTGAAGGAAATAAGAACGCCCTGATGAAGTTCTGTTGTACAGAACGAAATGTTTCGGCTGGCTGTGGTACATAAACTTAAGGAAAATAAAAGCATTTGAATATACACCAAGATTCAGCGCTACAATAAGGACTCTAAGTGATATGATTTGATTGGACTTATTGTGCAAGTGGTGCAGTGCCAAACTTTGGAATATTCTCCACTACTCTCTACTACTTACTCTCTCCTACTCCACTACTCTCAAATACTCACTCTCTACTACTCATTCTCTACTACTCTACTACTCTATACTACTCTCTCCCTACTACTCACTATCTACTACTCTCTACTACTCACTCTCTACTATTCTCTCTCTACTACTCACTCTCTACTTCTCACTCTCTACTACTCTCTACTACTCACTCTCTACTACTCTCTCTCTACTACTCACTCTCTACTACTCACTCTACTACTCACTCTCTACTACTCTCTACTACTCACTCTCTACTACTCTCTCTCTACTAGTCTCTACTACTCACTCTACTACTCACTCTCTACTACTCTCTACTATTCTCTCTCTCTGCTACTCACTCTCTACTACTCTCTACTACTCACTCTCTACTACTCACTCTCTACTACTCTCTACTACCCACTCTTTACTACTCTCTACTACTCACTCTCTACTGCTCTCTACTACTCAGTCTACTACTTACTCTCTACTACTCTCTACTACTCACTCTCTACTACTCACTCTCTACTACTCACTCTCTACTACTCGCTCTACTATTCACTCTACTACTCTCTACTACTCACTCTCTGCTACTCTCTTTACTGCTCTCTACTACTCTCTACTACTCACTCTCTACTCTCTATTACTCACTCTCTACTCTCTACTCTCTACCTCTCTACTTCTCTCTCTACTTGTCTCTACCTCTCTACCGCTACCTCTCTACCTCTACACCTCTACCTCTACACCTCTACCTCTCTACCTCTCTCTACACGCACACATATACACATATATATATTTTAATTTCACTGAAACTCGCATAGACTTGTTTAAGTTTGTACGGAAAATCAAACTTAAAAAGTGGTACAAACTTAAAAGACTTGGTCATGGACCCAATACAGACATTCCAGATAGTGGTAACTATTGTAACTTTAATGTAGGAGATGTGGATAGTCTCCTAGCCATTGCCCAATTAGATACGTCAGAAGATACAGTTACTGATTCCAACACACTGGCGGACACACTCAGAGAGGCGGGTTTTCAAGTTGGAGCGGCTGCTAACACCAACTTTAAAACACGATCTACGTTTATGCCTACACTCCCCCATGATAACATTGACACCTTCCACGACTGTGTTGTGAAAGATCTAGTTAAATTAAGATCCAAACATGGGGCACAAAATAGAGATAAACACAATATACCAAACAATTTGACTTCTAAGCAGCGCACTGTCCTTAAGTCTTTACAAGAAGACTCTTCCATTGTCATACGCCCAGCTGACAAGGGGGGAAATTTTGTGGTACAAAATAGAAGCGACTATATCGCTGAAGCCATTCGCCAACTCGGGGATGACAAGTTCTATGTGCAGATTACGAGATCTGCATATGGGAAAAGTATCACTGAGATTTGGGAAAAACTTGTGATGTGGAAAGATCAGGGGTTACTTACGTGGGAGGAGTACTGTTACCTCAAAAAAGATCATCCCATTCTCCCAATAATGTATTTATTGACCAAACTTCACAAACATAAAACCTAGCCACCTGGTCGTCCCATAGTCTCTTCAATAGGCAGCGTTTGCGAACATATCTCAAAATACGTGGACCACTTCCTTAGAGACTATGTGGTCACATTACCCAGCTACTTTAGGGACACCAAAGACTTTCTTAGTAAAATTGACACTCTGAAGTGGGAAACTGATTGGATCTTTATGGTGCTTGACGTACACTCACTTTACACCATAATTGAACACCAACAAGGGTTTGAGGCATGTGAATTTTACCTACGCAATAGATCAATTACGTTTTTTGAACATAATGTAATGATTATGAATATGATAGACTTTTGCCTCAAAAATAATATTTTCTCTTTTGATGGCACCCTCTACAGGCAGATCAACGGTACTGCCATGGGTTCTTGCTTTGCTCCCAGTTTCGCGAATTTATTCATGGGATACTGGGAGCAGGAGATCCATGGCAGTGCCACCCTAAAGGAAGACTTCTGTAGAGTAGTGGTATGGCTCCGCTATATAGACGATCTGTTTATTGTCTATAAGGGGAGCAAAGAACAAGCAGAGACCTTTATGACCAATCTCAATGCTAACAGATACAACATCAAGTTATCTGGAACCATCAGTAACACCATGGTTGAATATTTGGATGTTAGACTTGAGATTAAGAACAACTGTATTTGTACCTCTTTGTTTCGAAAAGATACAGCAGGCAATAGCATACTGCATGCCCTCAGCAGTCATCCTGAGGTGCTCAAATGGAGCATACCTTATGGAGAACTGTTGAGGGCCAAAAGAAACTGTAACTCGGTGGAAGCCTTTGAAAGGGAACGAGACATCATAGCAGGGAGGTTCAAAGAAAGGGGCTACCCCAATTGGGTCATCAAGCAAGCTACCACTAGAGCAGAAAAGGTAGACAGGAAGGAAACCTTGGAGAAGGTGGAACCTGTACTGGATGAAACTGACGAGACTACCAGATTGATACTCACCTTTAATAACCAGTCGGCAATCGTCAAAAAAGCCATAGCCAAACATTGGGATATTTTGAGACATGATAACATCATAGGGAATGGGGTCAAGGAACGACCTAGCATAACTTATAAACGCAATCTGAATATCAGGGATCTGGTATCTAGAAATGACGTTACATAATACAATGATTCAACGGAACATGGCCTGCAGGGCTTCTATCCCTGCAGTCACTGTAAAGCCTGTAGCAACAGTGTTTACAAAAACGAGCTAGTTTACAATGGAGTTAGAAGAAAAATAACTCAATTTCTCACTTGCAGTACCAGCTATGTTGTGTACGTTATTGAATGCCCTTGTCACCTATGGTACATAGGGAGTACCAAGTGTAGTGCAAAGAAAAGAGTATTGGAACATCGGAGGGCCATAACCAACCAGGACCCCAAATACCCGGTGGCACGACACTTCAGGGAGAAACACTACTCAGATGCAAATTTGTTAAGCTACATGCTCATTGAACAGGTTCAGGTTAAACCCAGAGGGGGTGACAGACTGCTATCCCTGAGACAACATGAGTCAAGACATATCATTAACTTTCAGAGCAAGTACCCGGGTGGCCTTAACTGGGATGAAGAGTTAGAAATACATCTTAGGGAAGACTCGTAGGGATCTATTTGAGTTCTAGACTATGATTGTATTTAACCACCCGTGTCACTTACTGTAGTTGAATTATTGCCCATCATGCAGGATTGTGTATGATTTCCCTTTTATCTACTTGCTTTTTTCCAACATGTTGAATTGTGTGCTGGAAAATTATTTAAACTCATTCTTTCTTCCTTTTTGTGTATTTGATCTACAGGTGTACAGGCAGGGCTTCCCAGTATGAATGGATTCCTCAATATGGGCACCACTGTCATTGGCACTTGTTCCGGTTTTCACCTCTTCTTTTAGGCACTTTTTCACGGTCAGTTATTTCCTTCGCACCTGTTGTGCACTTTATGTTACTGTCACAATTGGGACTATGCCTTGTTGGCACTAGATGCTCACACACGCATGTGAGCAGATAAGTAGCACTTGAACATTATACTCGATGTGTGGTCCGGACATTCTTCTAGACATATGGACACTTGTCAATACGAAGTTCTGCATTGATTTCCCCTTTTTGATTTTTATGAGGGAACGCTGCAGTGATGTATTACTAATGCAGGTACTATGTATTTTGCATGCAGCACCTTGTTGTTGTATCTCAGCACCGAGTACGAGTAGGCCGATTACCACCACTATATGAGAAATGGGGGTATGCTCTGCTGATGGGGGTTACACCACAACACCCAGAACTAGTTGGATGATTATCATATTATTACACATCGGCATTGTTATTAATGATTTTTTGTTCATTGGGCGGATATTATTCCCCTTTGACTCAGTACTATTACGGACCACTCATGATCAATTACCTATGTATAATCATGCATACCTAACCAGCTTGAGTGATAAGATATTCAATGTTACAATGTATTGTTTGTTTACAAATGTATATAACACCATTCCATAATGGCCGACGCCAAATGTATACTTGTTTATAGTCCTACTTTTGTTTTGACGTAACTTTATTGAAAATGGCACACTTTCTCACACACTTTGTCACACGTGATCAAGGCAAGTCGCAGAAACGCGTTGTGTGAATAAACCAAGGTTCTATTTCACTTCTGGATTGTGGTTTGATTCCTGAGAGCGTACTATATTGAAACTTTGTGTGATATATATATGCATGTATATGCATATGCATTTATGTATGTATGTGTATGTATATATATATATATATATATATATACATATATAAACATATATAATCTGTATATCTATATAAATACAAATATAAATGCATGCATACATATACATATATGCATACATATGCATGTTATTTGCATGAAAGTTTAAAAAACACTAATAAAAGCAAAGCTAAAAAGCCACCTCATTACAAACAGAATGGCTTTACCTTAAACGAGGGCGAGATCTATTGCATTTTCAATGCTTGTTTACTTTGGTTCCATCAAGAAGGCATTCAGATGTATCACACATTTGCCATACATTCTGATTGTTAGCACTCTAGTTGCTCATTAGATCACTGTAGTAAAGCTACTGCTCACCAGGGAAGTCTGCTGCTGGTATTCAAAGTGCATGTTTCAGTCTGCATGTCAGAATTTTCTTAATGAAATAGAAGAGGATTTGAGAAATCACTCAAAATGATCCCTAATTTTTCTTTCTGAAGCACTAATCATACTTTCTATGGCAAAATGAACCCCCTCATTTTGTTCCTTTTTAAATTAAATGTTTTCAGACTTACCACTTCATTCCAATCAAGATGGCTTCTGGTGTGCCATACTTTTGTCAAAAGTAAGACTGTTAGCGCTCTAGTTGTTCTTTAGAACACTCTGGGACATTCTGTCATTGGGCTATACTTGGGCTACATCTGGGTGATATTTGGGCTATATTTAGGCTCTTTTGTCTCTGGTGGCCATCTTGGGAGACTGTATGTCAGAATTGTTTAATGAAATTGAAGAGGATTTGAGAAGTCACTCAAAATGTGCCCTACTCTTTCTTTCTGCAGCACTAATCATACTTTCTATGGCAAAATATACCTCCTCATTTTGTTCCATTTTAAATTAAATGTTTTAAGAGTTACCACGTTATTCCAATCAAGATGGCTTCAGGTGTGCCATACCTTTGTAATAAGTAGGACTGTTAGCGCTCTAGTTGTTCTTTAGAACACTCTGGGACATTCTGTCATTGGGCTATACTTGGGCTACATCTGGGTGATATTTGGGCTACATTTGGGCTCCTTTGTCTCTGGTGGCCATCTTGGGAGACTGCATGTCAGAATTTTTTAATGAAATAGAAGAGGATTTGAGAAGTCACTCAACATGTGCCCTAATTTTTAATTCTGCAGCACTAAAAATACTTTCTATGGCATAATATACCCCCTCATTTTGTTCCTTTTTAAATTAAATGTTTTAAGAGTTACCACTTTATTCCCATCATGATGGCTTCAGGTGTGCTATACCTTTGTAATAAGTAGGACTGTTAGCGCTCTAGCTGTTCTTTAGAACACTCTAGGAAGCTGCAGTAGAACACAAAGGAATAAACTGACAGTCTCTGTCCTTGTTGGATGTACATGTTTTACTGAGAATGTCAGACTTCATTCTCACATGACTGAGAAAGATAATGTGAATTTACAGAAAATATGCTTTCAGTTTAGCTCATAGATCCCCTTCCAAACCACTGTGGGAAAATCATGAGATATTAGTTTTCTTTCAAACATGATTCATGATATCACAGCAGAAGGCTTTTTCACATGGTAAAACCACCTTAGAACACACCACAATTCCTAAAATGAGTATGGTACCATCAACAAATGATTTATAATGTAAATAAAGTCCTAAAACCCTCTATTAACTACAATGCTTTTTAATGAGGTGCTATCATGTATATTGGTCCCAAGATGGCTGCCAACACTTCTTGGATGAAGTGCTGACAGCCAATCAGATGTGTGGTTAGGCTCCGCCCAGATATATATATTTTTTTGAACCTAAATTACCCAAAATCCACTGGAGCACATATCTTGAGACATAGCAAAATCACATCGGGCTACCATTCCCTACAATTTTGCCAAGTTTTGTGGAAATCCATTCAGCCGTTCGGGCTAAAAGTGAGTCCAACTGCCCTATGGAAATTAACATGGGGAAAACACGTTTTGGGATCCCCCTTTTATCTCGGCCCCCCTTGACGAATCGCCCCCAATTTTCCAGGGAAGGAGCGGAGCGCAGCGAGGCAAATTTAAGGAAAATTACAGGCAGATTCCTCAACCGGCGCCACAGTTATTCCCAATAGAATGTTGCGGATTTCCTATAGAAAACAATCCTAACTATAACTACCTACTGGCGACCGCCAGTAGGTAATATATATATATAGGTAATCAGACAAAATATTGAAATTAAAATATCGATATACAATAATATCGATGTTTTAATATCGATGGTATAGTATATCAATGTGACATAATATCGATAGACAGAATATCGATATTAAGGTATGTATGTTAGTAAAATCGAAATTTTGTTGTTTTGTGTTATATATTTTATTATGTTGTTTATATGTTTGCTAAATATGTTTAGAAATGTATGTTTGAACATTAGTAATTTTGTTTACAGTTTGCGTTTTAGTATTAGAGCGGGTTGTGGGTTTATAGGGGAATAGGGTGGGAAGTAATTTAATAAAAATTAAATAATTAATATATGTTGGTGAATATATTTTATTAATAATTAATTGGTAATTAATTAAGACTAATTAGTTAATTACATTATTTCGATTTAATGTGCTAATATATTTAATTTAGTGTTATTGTTAATTAATAATTAATTGGTAATTAATTAACATTAATTAGTTAATTACATTAATTAGAGTTAAAGTGTTAATATTTTTAATTTATAATTTTTTTTGTTAATTAATATTTAATTGGTAATTAATAATTATTAAGTGATTAAATGATGTAATTTATTTATGTGTAGTGGGTTGTGTGTTTATAGGGGAATAGGGTGTTATATAATTACATGTAATTAATTAAAGAGATTGTATTTATTTATTGGTATTTATTGTTAATTAATGGTAATTAATAAGTGTTAATTAGTTCATTTATACTTACATCAATTTAATATTATTTATTGTTATTAATTGATTCATTGAAACTTTTATTAATTGTGTTTTTTTTAATGTTTAGTGTGTTGTGTGTTACGAGGGAGTAGTGTGGGAAGTAATTGAAACCCTACGCAATCCAATGCTTTCCCTACTGTTGCACCCTCTGGAGTGGGAATAGTAATTTTAGCCCCTACGCTATCCAACACTTTCCCTACGGTTGCACTCTCTGGAGTGGGAATAGTAATTTTTACCCCTACGCTATCCACCGCTTTCCCTACAGTTGCACCTTCTGGAGTGGGAATAGTAATTTTTACCCCTACGCTATCCAACGCTTTCCCTACTGTTGCACCCTCTGGAGTGGGAATAGTAATTTAAACCCCTACGCTATCCAGTGGTTTCTCTACTGTTGCACCCTCTGGAGTGGGAATAGTAATTTTAACCCCTACGCTATCCAACTCTTTCCCTACTGTTGCACTCTCTGGAGTGGGAATAGTAATTTTTACCCCTACGCTATCCAACGCTTTCCCTACTGTTGCACCCTCTGGAGTGGGAATAGTAATTTTTACCCCTACGCAATCCAACGCTTTCCCTACTGTTGCACCCTCTGGAGTGGGAATAGTAACTTTGACCCCTACGCTATCCAACGCTTTCCCTACTGTTGCACCCTCTGGAGTGGGAATAGTAATTTAAACCCCTACGCTATCCAACGCTTTCCCTACTGTTGCACTCTCTGGAGTGGAAATAGTAATTTTTACCCCTACGCTATCCAACGCTTTCCCTACTGTTGCACCCTCTGGAGTGGAAATAGTAATTTATACCCCTACGCTATCCAACGCTTTCCCTACTGTTGCACCCTCTGGAGTGGGAATAGTAATTTAAACCCCTACGCTATCCAATGCTTTCCCTACTGTTGCACTCTTTGGAGTGGGAATAGTAATTTAAACCCCTACGCTATCCAACGCTTTCCCTACTGTTGCACCCTCTGGAGTGGGAATAGTAATTTTTACCCCTACGCTATCCAACGCTTTCCCTACTGTTGCAACGTCTGGAGTGGGAATAGTAATTTAAAGCCCTACGCTATCCAACGCTTTCCCTACTGTTGCACTCTCTGGAGTGTGAATAGTAATTTAAACCCCTATGCTATCCAGCGCTTTTTTTACTGTTGTAATATGTGGATTAAGTACATTTATAAATGTATATGTAGAATTAAAAATTTATTTTAAATGTATATGTATTAGTTATAATTTTTTAGATATGTTTTAATGTTTTTATTTAATATTTGTACACTTATGTATTTTTAAATTAATTTTAAATTATTATTAATACATTTAAAAAAACGATATTTTTAATTTTGATATTTTTGTATAACAAGATTATTTTTTCGATATTTTTGTACTTACCATTATGTAGATATAACTTCGATAATTTTGATTTCGATATTTTTGTGTCGATATTTTTGTATGGGGATATTCTGTCTGTCGATATTATGTCATAGATTCATATATATATATATATATATATATATATATATATATATATATATTACCTACTGGCGGTCGCCAGTAGGTATATATAGTTAGGATTTTTTCCCTATGGGATTTCTGAAAATTCTATGCCTAATAACTTTGGCGTTTGTGGATGGAATTGGCTGAAATTTTCAGGAAAATGGCACATTTTGTTTCTGAGCAGCTCCTGGAAATTTGGGGGGGGGTGTGAAGGGGGGGCCGAGAAAAAAGGGGGGTCCCAAAACGCGTTTTTCCCATGTTAATTTCCATAGGGCGGTTGGACTCACTTTTAGCCCGAACGGCTGAATGGATTTTCACGAAACTTGGCAAAATTGTAGGGACTGTTAGCCCGATGTGCCTTTGCCAGGTCTCAATATATGTGCTTCAGTGGATTTTGAGAAATTAACGTTTAAATCAAGATATATATCTGTAACAGCGCTCCGGGCAGCGATCCGGTTAGCGAACCTTTCGCGTATCGGAACTTTGCGATGCGAAGCTGATTGGCCCTCCGGTGTCTGTCAACATTCTAAACAGTCCGGAGCGGCCGCCATCTTGTCTCTCGGTAGGATCGAGAGACAAGAGGAGGCCAAAACAAAGGGGGAAATTACCATAAGGGGGCATAGTAGATCCTCGTTGACCCCCTAGGTTTTATGTGGAGGTTTTAAAAGGGCCTAGGAGGGTCAAAAAAAAAAAAAAAATGTTTTTTTTGCGTGGTAAGCGCCAAGTTCGCGAACCGGAAAGCGTTCTGGGCAGCGAACTTTATGGATAAAAGAATGAAAGACTTTTCTAATACTGTATGTTAATTGTTTGTTGTTTTTCTTGTTTTTTTTGTTTTCTTTTTTTTAAAGTGTTTTTTTTATTTTGATTCTTTTTCATAATTTATTAAACTTTCTAACATTTCAGTGTCTGAAATGTCATTATTTTCTTGAAATATTGTTTGCAATCTGTGAGGTTGCAAAATGTCCTCATTTGCAAGGAGGACATCTACTGCTTGGACACATTGCAGCAGTTCATTATCCAAGCTTTCATCCATAAATTCCATGTCAATTTGTTCAATTAATTCCTGGCTGCTCTCTTGCAGGTCCATCTCAAAAGAAACTTGCTGCTCGCCTTCCATTTTGCCTGAAATTTGGATTAAAAAAATATATATTAGTAGAGATAGGGCACTGTTGGGATTAATTTTAGATAGGCAGTTTTTATCAGTGAATTTATCTTTTGGCAGTGTATAGTATGAGAGTGGAAATAGGACTATAAAAAAGTGTATGTGATTTAACCAAGACAAGCCTTACTCCATTCATAACTATAACAGAGAAGTCTATCTTAATACATTACTACTACAGAGGGATAGTGTATATCTAGCAGAAAAAGTCTACTATATTAAGTTATAGTGCACAATATATTAAATTTTAACTTACCTTCACAAAGAAGTTGAAGTTTTTTGAAGCTATTGAAATAGGAGGTACAACAAGAAGTAGTAGTCAAAATGGCTGTGTTTCTTTCTCTCCCTTTATATATATACAGGTATATAACCAATCAAATGTCAGGTAATAAAAGTAGAAAATGAAAGTAACATTTTCATTGGTTGTCAATTCCAACAATTCAGATGTGTTAATAAACATCTAAAATATATTTTAAGATTTAAAGAAGAATACATTTTACAGCTACAGATGTTAGCTTTTAAAAAACCAATGAAATTCACAGAAAAAACCATAGGTTATAGACCATATATAGTTAGGAATTTGCATTTACAAAACCTTGAAAATTCAGTGAAAAAACCATAGGTTATAGACCATATATAGTTAGGAATTAGCATTTACAAAACCTTATTTTACTCGCATAAAACCATTGAAATTCCATATATAGTTAGATGCGCTAACTATATATCGCGCACCCGCAATCCACTGCTGATGATGTCACATATTACATCATTCATGACATGGTCAGTGACATCACTGATGACATCACTGCTGACATCTCAAATGACATCACTGATGACATCACTGATGATATCATTCATGTGATAATATGATGAACCTCTTCCGACTCTAATATAACCTTAGATACACTCAGTGTAAACAGACACTCACAGACTGTCACTCATCCATGGAGTTACTCACACACCTAGTCAGTCATGCAAAGAATCAATCACACCTCCATTTCCTCAACTATACAGTTATACAAACTTTACTTATTCAGACATATACTAACACATATTTACTCTCTTATACAATCCCTGATACAAGTTCACAATGATCCATACAGCCACTCACACATTCACTAGCTCTTATGCACAGTTATTTATATATGTCAACTCTCACATGTACTGTGTTTTACATATGTACTTACTTTGACATGTAGCACTGAGATATCCATTCACTCACCAATACACTCATGCACCCAGTCAACCGCCCATACAGCTGTTTCCACATGCACTTTTGAAACCATACCTCTAGTGAATCAACTGCTCACACATCTATGCACAGAGTCATACACCTCCCAGCCACCCACACACACACTCAGTCTCCCATACAAATACTTGGGCAACCAATCAATATCCCATATAGTTACCCATATAGCTACTTATCAACACATGCAACAGTTTACAGAACAACAGACATAATGATGCACAAATTAAGACAGTTTAGTCACTAACTCATGCCCTCAGTGAGACACATTTAATCACTCACTCATACAGTCAGTCATGCACCTACTAAATCCTTCATCCAGACACTTATACATCCACTCATTCTTCAATATGTAAGACATATTTTAACTTTACAGAAACATACAGTCACTGGATAATGTCATCAGTGATGTCATCAGTGATGTCACTGACCATGTCATGAATGATGTAATATGTGACATCATCAGCAGTGGATTGCGGGTGCGCGATATATAGTTAGCGCATCTAACTATATATGGAATTTCAATGGTTTTATGCGAGTAAAATAAGGTTTTGTAAATGCTAATTCCTAACTATATATGGTCTATAACCTATGGTTTTTTCACTGAATTTTCAAGGTTTTGTAAATGCAAATTCCTAACTATATATGGTCTATAACCTATGGTTTTTTCTGTGAATATATATATATATATATATATATGTGTGTGAATTTATATATATATATTCACTGAAAAAAACATAGGTTTCACACCAGTTATAGTTAGCTGGAAATGTTACTGACATAAAACCATTGAAATTCCCACGTTATAGTTAGTTGGACTCACTATAACTTGCGCGTCCAATGCACTGCTGATGACGTCACATATTACATCACTCATGACATGGTCAGTGACATCACTCATGACATCACTGATGACACCATCCAGTGAATGTGTGTCTTTCTGAAAAATAAATATTAGTGAGTAATGTTTAAATTTTTAAATATATGTATTAGTGTTTCACTTTGTGTATAAGTAGCTGCATGGGTTGGTGAGTAGCTACATGTGTATGTACATGGGTTATTATATGTTTTTTTAGTATCAGTATGAGTGTCTATATGGTTTGGTGGGGTTATTACTTAGCACATAGATGCATGATTGACTGACTCTGTTTGTATAAGTTTTGAAGACAGCATATGTGCAGGACTGTATGGGTGAATGAGTGTGTATATGTGTATGTTAGTGAGTGAATGACTGTCTCACTATTGTCTTTATCAGTAACTACATATGTTTTAATCTAGTATATGTGAATATTGATGTAGTATAAGTGAGTATATGTGAGAGTAAGAGATTGTAAGAGTTCCTGTTTAAATAAGTATGTGTTACTATAAGGGATTGTTTAAGAGAATAAATATGTTTTAATTTCAATAGAAGTAAGGTGGTAGTGTGTGTATAGCTCTATATGCAAATAAATGGATGTTCAATTGTTTATTTGCATGTGTAAGTATGTGTGTGAGTAACTTTTGGATGACTGTCAGTGTGTAACAGGATGTATAGGTGTATCACTACATATGATGAGGGAGTATATGTATGAGTGAGTATATTGAACTGTTTGTGAATGAGTAGATGTGTATATAGATGATGGAATTACTGAATTGGTTGTTGTACCTGATATGGTTATCTCCATTTTTAAAAAAATGTTAGTTTCTATTTTTGAATATGTGTTTCAAGGGTTACATTACAGTGAAAGGAGGTCTGTCACTCTGTCACAAGGATGGTGTCATCAGTGATGTCATGAGTGATGTCACTGACCATGTCATGAGTGATGTAATATGTGACATCATCAGCAGTGCATTGCACGCGCAAGTTATAATGAGTCCAACTAACTATACCGTGGGAATTTCAATGGTTTTATGTCAGTAAAATTTCCAGCTAACTATAACTGGTGTGAAACCTATGGTTTTTTCAGTGAATTTAATAGGTTTTTTAAATGCTAATTCCTAACTATAACTGGTGTGAAACCTAGTTTTTTCATTGAATTTCAAAGGTTTTTTAAATGCTAATACCTAACTATAAGTCTCAGTTTATAAGTAAGACTGTTAGCGCTCTAGTTGTTCTTTAGAACACTCTGGGACATTCTGTCATTGGGCTATATTTGGGCTACATCTGGCTGATATTTGGGCTACATTTGTTTTTTTTTGTCTCTGGTGGCCATCTTTGGGCTACATTGGGCTACATTGGGCGACATTTGGGCTCTAACATATATATAGCCCAATGTAGCCCAATATATATTTTTTTCAAAGTTAATTTTCGTAAAAACCACTTGAGCATATATCTTGAGACATAGCAAAGGCACATCAAGCTACCAGTCCCTACAATTTTGCCAATATTTTTTTTGCCTTGGAGCGCTCCCGGTGCGCGCCCCGGTGAGCGCCCCGGAAAGCGTAGTTTTATGAAGCGCCCAAGGCGCGCACCGGGGAGCGTCCCATAAGCGCCAATATCGCGAACTAAAACATATTCGTAATGTATCGCGTAGCCGCGTCCGCGTGATACGCATGGCGTAAGCGCACCCGGAAGCACTCGAGCGAATACGATCGCGCAAGGTAAGTGTCCGACGCGCTTATGCGACGCGCCCATGTGACCTGAAAATAACACTTTTCATTGGTTAATAACAGTTTTTTTTTCACAAGTAGGGAAACACCCCACCCATTTCCCCCACAACCTGTTTGCTTTTGCTGAGACACCACCTCTTGTCTGTTCCTGCAAAAAAATCTAATTGAACCATTTCTGGGTCCCAGAACCCTTCCCATGACCAGTCCTCAGACTCTTCGGATGGATTCCTGCCTGAGGCCCCTCACAGACAAAAGTGAAGGACCACTTCATATGGAAGTTTTTCTCTTTTCCAGAGGGGTAGAAAAAATGCAATGCAGCCAAAGTCACCTGTAAAATTTGTGACACTGTCCTATCACGTGGGGATCCCGGAAGTATAGTTTCGGGAATGCTACTTTAATCAGGCATGTTGAGAGGAGGCACCCGATTAATCATGCACGGGAGAGCACCAGGGCCCTGGCTCGCAATCCAACACCCGATGGCCCCTCCACTTCCACCGGAGCTTCAACATCATCGGTGAGAGGAAGACCAGCAGTGATGATCCCAAATATTCAGCCTGTTTTTGCAGATATTACAATTCGTTGTAAGCAGTGTGACCAACTGCTCTGTTATGGGGAGCAGAGCATTGAGCTGATTGTTAGAAAAAGGGAGAAACACCGCTGCGCCCCTCAGCCCTAATTTTTCCGCTTTTTTTGGCTCCTGTTGAGCAGTTTTGCATTCCCTAGTTTTGTTTTTGTTCTGAAAAAAATACCAAAAAAATTTAAAAACGTTCGGAAAAAGTAAAAAAAATATTAAAAACGAAAATAGAAGAAAAAAACCAGTTCTTTTTAGAACTACCTCCAATTCTCCAAAAAGAGCTATATTCCTTACATATTGTGTTGTTCTTTTTTTCAATGAATGTGTACTGCATAACTGTTTGGATGAAATGACTGAATGAAAGGGAGAAAGAGACTGATGGAACAAATGACAGAAGGGGAGTGAGTAAAGGTGAGTTGATTACAGTGAGGAATGCAAGGTGAGTGAGGGTGAGTAAAGGGGGAGTGACAGAGTGAGAGGATAGAGGGAGTGAGGGTGCGACAGAAGGAATGAGGGAAGAGGAGTGAGAAAGTGAGAGGACAGAGGGAATAAGAGAAGGAGAGAATTAAGTGGAGTAAGGTGAGTGAGAGAAGAGGAATTACTGAGGGAGCGAATGAAGGGAAGAGAGGGGAAGGGAAGTAAAGCAGGGGGACTGAAAGAAGATGAGTGTGGGAGTGGAGTGAGAGGAAAACAACAATTTAATGTGCAGATTTACAAGCCCCTTGCGCCACCTTTGCGTCACGTTTAACATGAGAAAAGTGACGCAAAAGTGGCGCAAGTGGCTTGTAAATCTGCCCCAAAGTCTCTACATGTAGGTACTTAATCAAAAAAAAACAACAAAAAGATTTTTTTTTAAAACAGCTAAATTTTTTTGAAACTGTCATTCTTTTTTCCCCATGGTATGCTCCTCGGTACGCTCCCCGGTGCACTCCCCGGTGCGCGTACTGGGCGCTCCCCCCGCGGGAAAAAAAAAAAAAGAGAAAATGTGTTTTTTTGCCCTGGGGGGCCCTTTTTTGGCCCCCACATCAAACCTAGGGGGTCAGGGGGGGTCTACTCTGCCCCCTTTTGGTCATTTCCCCCTTTGTTTTTGCCACCTCTTGTGTCTCGATTTTACAGAGACAAAAGATGGCGGCCGCTCAGGACTGTTTCGAATGTTTACAGACACCCGAGAGCCAATCAGCTTTCCGTGCGCAAGTCGCGTGGCGCGCCCGGAGCGCTCCCCGGTGCGCGTACTGGGGCGCTGCCATAGATATATATATTTTTTTGAACCTAAATTACTCAAAATCCACTGGAGCACATATCTTGAGACATAGCAAAGGCACATCGGGCTACCAGTCCCTACAAGTTTGCCAAGTTTGGTGGAAATCCATTCAGCCGTTCGGGCTAAAAGTGAGTTTGACCGCCCTATGGAAATTAACATGAGAAAACATGTTTAGGGACCCCACTTTTATCTCGGACCCCGCTTGACGAATCCCCTCCAAACTTTCAGGGAAGGACCGGAGCTCGACGAGGCAAATTTGAGGAAATTTTCGGGCAGATTTGTCAACCGACGCCAAAGTTATTCACAATAGAATTTTGAGATTTTGCATTGAAAAAAATCCTAACTATAACTGCCTACTGGCGGTCGCCAGAAGGTAGTTATATTTAGGAACTATTATGCATAGGAAATTCGCAACATTTTATTCCCAATAACTTTGGCGCCGATTGATGAATCTTTGGGACATTTTCCAAACTTTTGGCCAGCCCTGGTCCGCTTCTATCCCGAAAGTTTTGGAGTGATTCGTCAAGTGGGAGCCGAGAAAAAAGGGGGGTCCCAAAACGTGTTTTCCCCATGCAATTTCCAATAGGACCTTTAGCCACAGCTACAGCTCGAACGGCTGAACGGAATTAAGCCAAATTTGGCAAAGAGGTAGTCCTCGATTCTGACTTGTGCCTTTCGCTCTTATTGTGTCAATCTGTGTAGTAGTTCCTGAGAAAATTACAGTTAAAGTCATTTATATATCTATGGGTGCTGTGGATCAGCGAAGTGTGCGAGGATTGTCATTGTACCATAAGCACACCCTTCCGATCATGCGCTAAATGCTAATTGGCTGTCAAGAGGTTGTCAACATTCAAAATCAGGAACTGTTGGCAGCCATTTTGTGCCTCGGTAGAATCGAAATCCGAGGAGTATGTGTACAAAACAGAGAAAGGGGGCAGGGTAGAAATAATATTACCCTCTAGACCTGCTTAGGGGGTCCCAGAATTTCTTTATTTCTTTTTTTTAAAACACGCCAGGTGCGTGTAGGGTGCGCGGACTGTGCCGTAAAATAAATAAAATAAAATGGAGGTTTATTTTATAAATATTATCCAGGGGGTTAAATACCGGGGCCAAAATTATTACATTTTATGTGGGTTCCAGAGGGGCCCCCCAGCCTTGGGGATTGTCACCCCTGGGGCTAAAAAGGAAAGAATAGTGGGGGAGGGGTTGAAGGTCCGCAAAGCCGCGGGGACCACCACCCCCAGGGCTTTATGTACTGTGGGAGGGGGACTGCATGGCCCCCTCCTGGAGCACTCGAGGGCCTGTTACCCCTGGGGCTACAAAAAAAACCACGGCTGTGGGGACCACCACTCCCCGGGGCTTTATGTATTGTGAGAGGGCCAGCTCCTGCAGTGTCCCGGGGTGTTCATCCCGCCCTCCCATAGCAAGGAAATCTGTTCTCTCTTTCAAAATCTAAATTAGATTGCTTTCCAAATGGGGATCTGCATGTTAGTAGCTCCCCATGTGGAAAAGTAATGCCGGCTCCCAAACGCGTAGAAGTTGTGCACCAAAGGCGCTAGATTCGCGCACCCTAAAGATTATGAGTCGTGCATCTAGCGCATGCACACCAGGGGGCCGCACTGAGCGCTGCGCTGGGTGCGCGACTTTTACTTTTACCGTAAAAAATAGCCCCTATCAGTTATTTTTTAATATGCCCGAGCACCGTATCCCCCAGGTCTTATAAAAAATGTTGGGGACTGTGGGGGGAGCCACAATACCCCCACGGTCCCGCCGGCTCCCCATGTCCTTCGGGAGCCAGCATTGCTTTTCCACATGAGGAGATGCTAACTTGCATGTGGAAAAGTTATCTTGTTTGGATTGTGAAAGTGAGAACAGATTTCAAATGCTCTGTCTTTCAAAATGCAAACCAAGTTTGCTATGTAGAGGGCGGGAGCCACGAGACTCCCGCTCTCTCATAGCAAACAGCAGTGTCCGAGGGGTAGGCACCCCGGGACACTGCTGGAGCCGGCCCTGGGGGGTTGGAGGTCCCCAGGGCCCTTGAGGGCTCCAGGCGGAGTGCCAAGCAGCCTCCCTTCCACAATACACAAAGCCCCTCGGGTGGTAGTTCCCGGGGCTTGAGGGGGGTCGCTGAGGCCCTTCCCCTTCTAATTTTGCAGGGGTGCCCTTGGAGCCCACTCCAACCATTTATTTTATAGCTCTGGGGGTGGCTCTCACTGTTGCATAGCAAACAGCAATGTTGAGAAATTATTCCGGTAAGATAACAAAGGATTTTGAGGTCCATTTTTAGAGTTTTTGTGGCGACAATTTTAACGCTGTGTTTGTAAATATACCCTTACGTTTTGTAATGTCGACAATCTTGTCTCCCATTTAAGTAGGCACAAAGTTTTTTTTGAAGTGCTTTGTGAATCGTGAAGTAATACTGTCTAATTGTGATCGATAAAGAATTGAAAAAGTTGTGTACTTCTTTTGCTCGTAATGTGCATAGGGGCAGATTTACAACTTCATTGCTTTACTGTTGCATCATTTTTAAGATGGGAAAAGTGACGTGAAAGTGGCTGAAGGGGATTGTAAATCTGCTACACAGTGTTCTGTCTTACTTTGCTTTCCTTTCTGTCATGTAGAGGATCCTTGGTAAATATAACGGTTTCTGTACAGCCAGTACCTTTCAACCCTACCCCCAAACTGCTTACTGCTTGTTACCATAGTAACAGTTCATGGAACACTTAAGTGAGCACAGAGGTTAGAAGTTCACCACACTATGTTGCTAATCAAAGCAGTTACTGTGCTGGAGTTTTAAAAGTTTTCCATAGGATCCATTAGACGTAGAAGAAGTCAGTGGAAAATATAATAAAAATAATAGCGGGGGTTCGCTGGGGCCCCCACTCATGTTGGGAGGGGGGTGCAGTAAGCTGTGTAAATTATATCGGGAAAAGAACAATGTGGCTTATTGCTGCTTTTCTTTGATATAATGTGGAATAATGTTTATTTATTAGGCAGTGTTCACTTTTGTTACGGATAGAGTCACTTTTTACAGGAAATGTATTAATATGTAGAACGGAGTGTTCTGTATGTGTGCGTGGAACAAATATTAATTTTTAATTGGCTAAGGTGTTCCAACAAACAAGCTTAATGTTACAGACATAATAATGCTGAGTGAAACCTGGTTAAAGGAATTCTCTACACCAATCATTGACATTCTAGAACCACCCAATTACAACATAATCAGACTAGACAGAACTGGACAGTCAGGGGGTGGTATCGCCTGCATCCATTGCAGTAATATCTCAGTAAACAGAGCCATTTCCCCTGCATTTCTATCTTGTGAATTCATATGTCTGAACATCACCAGTAATGGCAAACCTATCTGCTCTCTGCACATCATCTATCGCCCTCAAGGTGGGAACCTCACGTTAACCAAACACTTCATGGACATGGTATCCTCGAACATAGGGAGACCAAATACTCAAATATTCCTTGGAGACTTCAATCTCCACTGGGATGATCATAATGACACAGTGGTTAACAAGAACTTCCTATTTGACCTAGACCTAACGCAATTTTGCAACTTTCCCACTCATGACAAAGGTTCGATCCTGGACCTTATAATCTCTAAAAATGACTCAATTCAACTAGAGTCGATCCAACCGTGTGATTGGTCAGACCATCACATTATCACCTTCACCATCAAGGAAACTTTAAAACTAAACTCAAAAGTGTGGGAAAGAGACCTGAAAAAAAATCAAACCCAACACCCTGCCATCCTCTTTTTACAACCGACTCCTACCCCCTGCCTGATCTTCCAATGTACATGTTCTCACCAATCATTACCTTTCTGCCATGACATCGATAATTGATGAGGTCATGCCTTTTCAATTAAAAAGACCTTCATAAAAGATTCCAAACCTTGGTACAACGGAATACTCAATGAGGACAGGCGCTCACTCAGAACTTCTGAACGTGCCTGGAGATCTGAGCCATCCACCAATCACCTCAAAATCCTCAGAAGAAAGAGAAATGCCTATTTCCGTAAGATCAAGCGCACCAAAGCCGACTTTTTCAGCTTACAACTTGACCAGGCAAGAAATCATCCCAGAAAACTTTTCGAACTCATCAAAACACAATCCAAGGAGGCACCACATCGTCCACATAACATGACCACAGCCAAATTGTGAAGAGTTCTCCAGCTTCTTCATTCGGAAGACCGACACCATCAAGAACGACCTCCTACTCGATTTAGCCTTACATGTAAAATCGCACCAACAAAGCCCCCAGCACTCCCCACTGCATCATGCCAACTCACTTCAAAGCCTAACTGAAAAAACAATGCAACCTGGTCTTCATTTACTACCTACTCTGAAGAAAAAGTTGGCAAAATCCTCAGTGCCCTGAACCCGGCCAATCACTTCGCTGACCCTCTTCCTGCAAATGCAGTCAAAGACCTAACTCCTCTGCTTCTACCTCTCTGGTCCAAGATCATAAACTGTTCACTCCAACAAGATTGCATTCCAGACTGCCTCAAAGTAGGCCAAGTATCACCCATACTAAAGAAACCCTTGGCAGATCCTGCGGACGTAAACAACTACCGCCCTATCTCCAATATTCCAACCTTAGCCAAGCTCCTGGAAAAATGTGTGCATCTACAACTAACAAAGCATATTGAGCACTTCGACCTCCTTAACAAACACCAATCCGGCTTTCGGGCAGGTCATAGCACTGAATCAGCCATGACACACATTAACGACGACGCATTGCAAATCTCTGCCAAAATGGCTCCTGTTTCCTCATCCTTCTAGACCTCTCATCAGCCTTCGACCCGGTCAAACACGAATACTTGTTAAACCTCCTGGAACACCAAATGGGTCTATCAGGAGCAGTACTAAGTTGGTTTACCTCATTTCTCCAAAATCGGACTCAACAATTCAAAGTCAATAAATCACTGTCCAAACCAGTCCTAGTGATGTTGGGAGTCCCACAAGGCTCCTCACTATCCCCTACACTGTTTAATCTCTGCATGGAACCAATCACTGAAATTTTACAAGCTTCTAACGTGCATTATCACATGTACACAGACGACACACAAATATACCTTAAGATCCACACCCTAGAACACATCAAAGTGCTTAACACAACGCTCAGAAATACCCAAGCATGGCAAGCAGAAAATCATCTCAAACTGAATGCCCTAAAGACTGAATTCCTTCTAATAGCTCCACCTGCACAAATCCCCAAAATGCAAGATTGACTCAAACACATTACGGCGCTCAACGTCCAACCCTCTATTGTGGACTCAGCGAAATCACTGGGAATAACATTGGACAGCAACCATAACATGCAGAAACATATCTGTAGTGCTACTAAGGGAGCAAACTTCCAGTTACACACACTGCAGAAAATGAAACCCTTCCTGCCACCCAATGACTTCAAGCAAGCTGTACAAGCTCTAATTATCCCTAGAGTTGAATACGGATGTGTCTCTCTGTGTGGACTACCCAAAACTTCTACGGCTCCATTACGACCCTCAATCAATGCAGCAGCAAGACTCATAACTGGTTCTAAACGAAGCTCCCACATTTCCCCTGATCTACAACTCCTGAACTGGCTACCCTTGGAAGCCCGTATTCATCTGAAAATAGCATGCATGACGCACAAAGACATGCATCACAAGGCCCCCAGCTACTTGGCACAGAAGCTTACAATCTCGGGGGGGGGGGGACAGACCCTCAAGAAATGCAGAAAAACTACTTCTGCTACCCCAAAAATTCAATAAGAAAAAAACATATAACCAATCCTTCTCTGGGATGGCACCTAGAATTTGGAACACCTTACCCCCAGAAACCAGACTCAACCCTTCCACGGCCTCATTCAAAAAGGAAGTAAAAGCCATCCTCCTGGCAAAATTCACATGAATATGATACATAGAAGCAAGCAATCTTGACATTATACTGACCCTCGGTCTCACACTAATAGACAGATTATATACTGCTTCTTACTCTGTTCATCCTTGTATAATACACCACTGTACATATGTTTGATATTGATCTGCTCTTCTTTTTCTTTTATGTATATGTACCATTCATTGTCTGTATAGCGCTCTGATATCCACCAGGATCTTGTTCGCGCTCTATAAAACTTTTCAAATAACTAAATAAATAAATGTTTATTGGGTGTGAACTATTGAAAGTAGAAGTGTTTTCTGCATTTTACTTCTGCTCCGGAGAGTAGCAAGGACATCTAATTGGCTTACATGTTGTAAGGAGGACTTTCCTGAGCTTTATGTTGGTTTGTTGTGAACTATTGAAACTAGAAGTGTTGCCAGCTATTCACTTCTGCTCTGCGGAGTAGGAAGGACATCTGATTTGCTGATTTGCTGACGTGCTCCAAGGAGGACTTTCCCAAGCTTAATGTTGATTGGCTGTAAACTGCTGAAAGTAGAAGTGTTGTCAGCGATTTCTTCCCTCTTCGCAGAGTATTAGGGACATTTCATTGGGTAACGTGTTCCAAGAAGGACCTTACAAAGCGTAATGTTCATCGCCATTTAAACTGAATATTACCACCGTTTGTTGTGGGACCATACTTTAAGCTACTGGATATGAGTTAGATCTATCTATTATATAGATCCATCTTTTGGGACCCACACATAATGGCATTACTGAATTCTGATGTGACCTTTCATTGGAACACCATTGGGCCTCCTGGCTACAATTTGGCGAGATGATCCTTCCTGACCCTACCTCTTTTTATTTTCCTTGACGTCATATCTTATGTCATTTTTGAAGATTCTTCATTTAGACTAAGCCCTAAGGAAGTCTCCTTTGAGGGACGAAACGCGTCGGCTGTATGGTGCTTTACCTTTCTATTTTTGAAATAAAGAAACAAAACTGAGGAACATCGATCTCCGTGACTCATTTGGAACTGAAGTCCAAATATTGATTTATTTAAAATAAACAATTGTGGTGCACCTGTGCTGTTTTTTGAATAATTACGATCCTCTGGGATTCAGCATTGTCACAGTGGGTGCTATCCAGTATGCACGCAAACCCCTATTAAATCAGTGGGGGTAATTAATTTTATTTGGGGCGATCTCATGCTAGGTGCTGATTCTAAGAAGGTTTCACTGTAAGGTCTTTGACTTGCATTTCGAGCACAAGTTTGCTCCTTATTGGGTAGGAACGGTTCACTGTTGTCAGTGATTTTGTGATGCACTTTCAAAGGAGTATCGGAAAAGAAAGTAGTAGAGGGGAGGTTAGGAACACTATTAACTCTGTACAGTGGCCACAAGGTGGGGCCAGGGATTATGAAGGTAGAAATTGTTTTTATATGTTTTAAGGGCCATTTATATAATTGCCGTCTGCTGTACATATCACGGCGGAAAAATGACAGTGTCGTGCAGTGTTTTTTTAATCAAGTTTGCGGGTGGGATACTTCCCAGGAGCACTATTGACTTATAATGCGGTGTTTACTTTTCTGATGGGGAGATGTGGTTGCGCAGCAAAAATTTCAGTCTCGGTTTGAAACACTTTTTATTTAGCAAATACATGTAAACTTTCTGCAGAAACTTACGCTGCATATATATGAAAGGGGTAACAATTAAAAATGCAATTTTTAGAAAATATCAGTTAAGCGTGGACATACCCTCCTTTTTTCTGCTATAGTTTGTAAAGTGTTGCCCCATATTCTTGATAATGTAAGAGGGCATCAGTTACTTTTAGATAAAGTAGAATAGAAGTGCTACAACAAACACTCCTGCACTACATTATCTGAGGTCAGGAGAACAAGTAAAAAACAGTTGAATACAAGTGACTTCATATTACGTGGAAATGTAAGCATTAATATGTTTCAAATTTGTATTCTGTAGAATTCAGGAACGTTCTGTCGTAGTGCTTAGGGGTCGCAGTGTTCCGCAAACAAATCACATACCCTCTTAAGAATATATAGGATGGTACGATTATAATATAGAGAACTGGTCCTATATATTCTTTAGGGAGAAGGTGAATAGGAACCGCAAATGAGAAGAATAGAAAGTAGAAAATAACATTCAGAAATATAGGGTTTATCAAATATTTAAAGTAACAAAGTATGTATGAAAGCTATATTTCTTATTCTGCAATTTCATAAAATATGCTCCCTGAAAAAAAATCTGATCAAGTACGTTCTAATGTTTCCTAATCTGTACTACAGATGGCGCCGAACAATCTCCTATTCCTCTTCTGTAACAATAGGACAATCTATTACAATATAACGATTGATACCATTGTTACAGTAAAAAGAAAAGGAAAATAAAGTTTTCTATTAACAGAACATCCATAATGAAATACTTTCGAGCGGTAATTATTTTCTGAGCTTCTTTTCTCCGGGAGCTCAAAAAGTTTGATCTTCATGGAGACGGGTCATAAACTCCTCTGAGATCATGACTGTGAAAATTGTAATCAATATATTCACAGTATATGATCAAAAGCGGGGAACGGACTAAAAACTAGAAGCTGGTGACGTGGTTTATATAGCTTTACTTTTTGTGACAACGGGTCATGAACTCCACTGAGATTAGCATAACTGTTAATATTATAATATACATATTAACAGTATATAATCCCCAGGGAAAAACACGCTAACAACTGGAAAGGGAAGACCACTCGGTCCCCCCGAACGTATGGATTGGTGCCCCGATCCCCCCGGGAAACCATTTTGGGCGGGGGGCGTGGTTCGGCTGGTATGCCCAAAGCGGCGTAGCGGGAGCACGCCCTTCCCGCCCAGAAGGGGTTGTTCTAGACACCCGCCCGGAAGTCCGCGCCCGGATGGGCGTACCCGGGGAGGGCCCCCGCCCTCCCGCAGATGGATAAATAGAGCGGGGATCCAATGAAGCGTCCTCTTGTTCCAGTGCTCGGAAGGCTGCACCACTCGTTGCTCGTGAGCCCTCGACGGAACAAGCAGCAATTTTGAGAACTTGTAATCTTTGTTGTTTCTCTTTCAGTGTCAGGCGTGTGGAGGATCTAGGACCTTGTCGATCAAGTTGGACGGAGTAACCAAAGGCATGTCTGGCAAAAAAGCGGGAAAGAGCTCCGAGATGGAGAAAATGCTACGCACCTTGGTGAACCGAATGGTGGTAATGGACCGAAAACTGGGTAAAGTGGATTCGATCGGTCAGGGCTTGGCAGAGGTTAAGAAGCATATAGCAGCCCAGAACAACCTCGCGGGGCGGCCTAAGAAAGTGATAGGACTGGCCTTGCCGGACGTCGCCCCAGAGGGTAGGGGGAAGCGTAGTAAGAGGAGGGCGGGTTCCGGGGAGGGCCCAGTCCCGGAGGTGCCCCCAGCAGGCCCAGTTGCACCGGTGGACAGCCCGGTACCAGGTCCTGACGTGGGTTTACCAATCCCCGTTGTGATAACGCCGGTTGAGGATGATCAGATGCCCCCAGAACTGGCCCTTCAGTTAGCGGCAGTGTTACCCTGGCTAAAGAAGAAAACAGGGGGGTCAGCGGCTGCGGGGGATCCGGCCGAAGAAGCCAGGATAATAATTGAGCAGTTACGGCGGTCAAGGGAAGCCGGGACGGCGAATGTTCCTCATATTCCCCCACAGGTGGCACCGGGAGTGACGACGGATGGCCGAGAAAAGACAGCGGACACGGCGGTTGAACTTGGTAAGAACCCATTGCCAATGGTGGGGGAGAGTTCAGTGCCTTCGAGGCGGGAAAGGTTGTCCCAGCACATCCCGGCAGCCACGAAGGAAATGATATGGGGGGACAAATATATTAATATGTTTTCACTGTTGACCGACCATCGTGAGATAGAGTACGCAAAGACCCAGAAAGATTTATGGCACCCCAGCGTATGGCGGGCCAAGATGGCCGAATTTAGGCTCGACGAGACCATAGCGAACTGGGTGAAGGCCTTTTCTATATTTACAGCAGTAATGGGGGAACGTAAACCTGAAGTGTTGCCCGATCTATCCTGTTACCAGAACAGGATCATGGACTTTTATACAATGTACGGGGGAATGAATGGAAGGGTTATGATGTTAACTTTCGAAAATCTAAAGAGTTTGATGTGACTTTAACGTGGGATTGTCTAGACACGGTGTCATGGCACAAACAGCTCTTGCCGGGATCGGCGGGCACGTCCTCGCCAGGCGGGAGCGGGTCTGGGACAGTTCAACAAAGACCGGCGCAGCCCTTTCGAGCAGGCGCCGGTGGGGAATCACAGCCCAAGACCGGCGGGAATGGGGGCAAACGTGGGGTTTGTTGGGGTTTCAACAGAGGTAACTGTAACAGGCCCCAGGGAACATGTAGGTTCCGGCATGCTTGTGCGGGCTGTGGGAACTCCTCACACCCAGAAAGTAGCTGTAGGTCCAAGAGCGGTAGTTCGGGAGGAAAGGGGGGATCCAAGCAGGATTGATGTGATCCTTGGGAAGCAATCATCTTCACCCATCGGCATCCTGGCTTTGACTCCCTGGCTGAACAAATACCCTGATCATGTATCCGCCGGGATTTTGAGGAATGGCTTCCTATATGGCTTCAACATCCCGGCGGGGAATTTTCGGGGGAGCCCCTTTTGTAACAATCAGCTATCTGTTCAACACAACCCGGCAGTGGCTGCCAAGAAAATTACCAAAGAGGTCAGCTTGGGACGGGTAGCAGGACCTTTTCCATGCCCGCCAGTGGCGGATTTCGTGTGTTCACCTCTAGGAGTGGTTCCGAAGAAAGACCCAGGGGAGTATAGACGCATTCACAATCTGTCGGCCCCAAGGGGGGCCTCGGTGAATGAAGCCATTGACCCGGAAGTCTGTTCAGTTCGATACGCATCGTTCGACGATGCTGTCGACCTACTGAATCGCCTGGGCCCCGGTGCTCTGATGGCGAAATCAGACATCGAATCAGCATTCAGGTTGCTCCCGGTACACCCGCGGGACCAGCGCTTGCTAGGATTTACGTTCCAAGGGAAGTATTACATGGATAAATACATGCCCATGGGCTGCTAAATTTCTTGTGCTTATTTTGAAATATTCAGCTGTTTTTTGGAATGGGCGTTCACCGAGGCCACTGGGCATAGACAGGTGATGCACTATTTAGACGACTTCCTGTTCTTAGGGCCAGCAGGCACTACGAAATGTGCACAGGCACTGCAGGACTTCTGCACTCTCATGCAGGAGTTTGGGGTCCCATTGGCACCAGGTAAGACAGTGGGGCCATCTACTTCACTGGAGTTTTTGGGAATTGAGCTTGATTCTGTGGAGGGATGCTTCCGTCTGCCAATGGAGAAGGTGGCCAAGTTCAGGGCTTCCTTAATACAATGCCTGGGTAAAGAGAAGGTGACCCTGCACCAGTTACAACAAACAGTGGGCCAGCTTAACTTTGCCTTAAGAGTAATACCGATGGCTCACCCCTTCTCACGTTCCATTGCACAGGCTATGGCCGGCCTCAAGGAGGGACACCACCGCACAAGACTGTCGGCAGAGGTTCACCAGGATATGCGCATTTGGTTGGCATTCCTGGCGGACTTCAACGGTCGGGTGGCATGGAACAAACCCCCAGCATCGTCGGATGAACTTGGTTTATGGACCGACTCAGCTGGGAGCGTGGGATTTGGCGCAATCTTTGGTAACCGATGGTCGGCGCAATTATGGCCGACGTGGTGGCACTCCAGTGGCCTAACAGGTAACATTGGGTTCTTGGAGCTATTTCCCATTTGGGTGGCTCTGGTGGCATGGCCAGAAGATTTTAGGGACCGCTCAGTAGTGTTTTGGTCTGACAATATGACGGTGGTCGAGTGCATTAATCAGCAGGCAGCACGCTGCAAGTGGATCTTGAGACTGTTGAAAGAAATTGTATTACGATGCATGAGATTGAATGTACAGTTCAGGGCAAAACATGTGCCGGGTGTACTGAATAATGCAGCTGATGCACTCTCTCGTTCACACATGCAGGCTTTCAGGGGCTATCTACCTACAGCGGATCTAGTGGCGGCACCGTTCCCCGAAGCACTATGGCTGATCGGTGCCCCGAATTACAGGACCTCGTGGCCGCCAGCTTAGCGCCCAGGACGAGAAAAGCCTATGAGGGAGCGTTTCGTTCATACTGCGCCTTTTTAGGGCCGGTAGGGAGACATAGCTGGGGGCAGGAGGAATCCTTCCTGGGGTTCTTAGTGGCGCTTCATAAAGAAGGCAGATCACCGGCAACTGCCAACAGACATAGGGCGGCCATATCATTCATGGCACAGCTCCACGGCATACGGGACCCGACGGGTTCCTTCCTAGTCAGGAAGGCGCTCCGCGGTTGGCAACGCCTGGAGGGTCGCAGACAAGATACAAGGCACCCGATTGGTTTAGAGAGATTGTCTTTGCTACTAGCAAAACTTGATGAGACATGCTCCTCCCCTTCCGAAGTAGTTCTGTTCCGAGCGGCTTTCCTATTGGCATTCCATGGGGCCATGCGGGTAAGTGAACTCGTGGCGAGGAACAAGAAGGATATGGAGGGAGGCCTATGCAGGGATCACGTTCAAATACGGGGTGTTTCTATGCTGATCTCGATAGCCAGGTCCAAGACAGACCAGGAAGCTTTGGGGAGTAGTGTTATTGTGCAGCGCGCTTGAGGGAGCCCCAGTTGTCCGATAAGGTATTTAGAGGACTACCTGGCACAGAGGCCGGCGACATGGGGAGGGAGCCTGCTTAGACACAAGGATGGCACCCCGTTGACGAAATTTCAGTTTCAGAGGGTGCTGGCACTTACAATTGCTGCGGCGGGCATGAACCCGTGCGATTTTGGGACCCACTCATTCAGAATAGGGGCCGCTACTGAGGCTACGGCTCGGGGTCTGGGTGCGGAAGAAGTGAAACAGTTAGGCCGTTGGTCCTTGAACTGTTTCAGGAGGTATGTGCAACTGCACATGTTGTAAAAGACTGATGAAATGCACTCACGCTTGTTGTCTTTTGTTTGAATTACAGTTTCGCAAGCCTGTGACGTGGGGCGGAATTTGGGATCAACCCATCACCAGAGGACCAGCGGTCAAGGATCACCGACTGGAGAGCAAGTGGTATGGGTCGTGGGCCACTCATACGTGAGGCGCGCCGGGGAAGTATTCATGGCAGGTGACGCGACTCACGCATCTGGGAAATACGGGTTAGAGTGACCTTCCATGGAAAGGGAGGCCTCTGTTTTGACCAATTTCAATCGTTTGTGGAGGGACTCTTAAGGCGGCAAAGGTCACCGCCATCTGTAATCATAGTGCACTTGGGGGGCAATGACTTGGTAAGACTGGGAAGACGGGTGTTAGTGGACCACATATTGTCGGCAGTCAGCTGGTTGGCTAGGAGGCTCCCGGGGTGCACTATTGCCTGGTCCCACATGATCCCCAGGAGAGTTTGGCAGGGGGGTTTCTCTGTAACAGCGTTGAACCACTCGGTAAAGAGGTTCAACAATAAAATTGGGAAATTGTTTCGCTCCGCGCATTTACAAAGCATTCCCCATGGGTGTATTCGGGGTGATCACTATTACTTGAATGATGGGGTTCACCTGTCCAGGGCGGGCTACTCATAGGAGACTTCATAGCATGGCTAGTGGGATTGAGGAGGCATGACCTTTAGGAGGTGTGGGGGGGCCGGATAGTCGGTCAACTATCCGGCCTGTGGCCGTAAGGTCATGATCGGTGAGCAGTGATTTCAAGGTCCCTAGGGGGGACGCCACCCAGTATGGATGGGAGCGCCCGGGGGGAGGCGGCCATTGGCCCCTCCCACAGGGAGGCGGCACCCACTACGGATGGGTCGCCTAGGGGGAGACGGCCATAGGCCCCTCCCAGGGGGGAGACGGCTATATGCCCCTCCTACGAATTTCCCGGAGGCCGGATATCCGCTCCGGCGGAAGAGAGTGTGGAGAAGGGGGGGAGTCCACGCTGTCCTTCTTACAGATACCTCACACGGGAACTCGGACGACCTTTAAGATGGCGTCGAGTGAAAGGGGGCCCCCACGACAAGTCCTCTGCGCATGCGCCACTCACACCGTGAGGGCGGGAAGATAGTAGGGATCTGACACCGGTTAAGACCTTGCCGTTGGCCCTTAATGCTAGGATGTACAATTTTATTTTGGAATGTTATGCATTTTCAGGATGCTAGACTCAGCTAGGAAACCTTTGTATTAGAGATCTGTTAAGGTTAGCCAAAGAACATGTCTTCATCAAAATGTAATGAAAGTAAAATTGTACATAATTTATGAAACGTTTTAATTTAAAAGTTTTAAATTTTGTTTCATATTTTAATAAATACGGCTGGGGGGGTAACTCCCCCCGCCTTCCAAAAACTCAAACTTGTGTTTGTCTCCTCCCATGGGGAATTGGTGTTGGGAGGGGGTGGTGGGCACCCCGGCCATATGGAAGGTGGTAACGTTGATTGTAAATGTTTAGGGTCTGCGCCGACTGGTTACCAACACCTCTGAAGTGAAGTACAGTGTCAATATTATAATATAGAAAGTCACAATATTTAGGCTGAAAGGAGCCAGAAAAGGAGCAATGTTTGCTGTAATCTATCTGTTTCTGAAAACAAGCTGCTGATGTTACAGATAAAAAGGGAAAAACATGCAATAACACTTTTTTCTAGATATAAATGTTTAAATATTGATAATTAGCCACAAATTATAACTATCTACTATGCCATAATGAAACAACTTACAACTCTGGAATATGTTTGTTGACGCAAAACAAGAATCCAATGCTAGAAAAGGGAACCTGCATCACAGATTGGCGACGCAGAAATAACTCGCGAAAACGAAACTAATAGCACAATAGGTGTGGTTTATATAGTTTTTGGTTGTTCAGTAGTCTCTGAATGGAAGATTTGGCTCCGCCTATATAGATGTCTTGTTTTACAGTTTAAACGTGCTCACGTTTTAACTGCTTTACTTGTGCACGTGTTGGGAAAAGTTACCCGTAAACTGTGTCCTTTGCATTGGCATGATAAAAAACATCTAAATAGAAGATATAAAAAAAAATATTGTTTACAATAGAAGAAAAAAAAGAACGTATTAATATTTGTTATCACTAATGCTGTTTAATTAAAAAAATGCAGCATTTGTAAAGCGTAAAGCTACCCCCCGAAAAGGTGTGCCGGCGTTTGGCGCGTTGGGAAGATTAAGCAAGGTGTTACCCACAGTAAAGCGGTGTGCTAAGATGGTGATGGATTTTGCAATTGAACTGTGAACGCTGTTCTTGAAAGCCAGGTATTATAGGTACTGCGTCATACTTTTACCACACCTATATGTGAATTACTGCTAATTAAGTTGAAAATATTCTTAAATTATAAGTAGGGCTCCTTGATTTTTGTTTTTAATGATTTTTACAAATAAATACAGAAAGAAAAGTATTTTCCTCTCTGTTTTTATTTTAAAGGGTGGATAAATACGGAAGTTGGGTTATTTTTTGAGCATTTGTAAATGCTGTCAATGATGAGAAGTAGGCCAATAGGTCTGTCGTTCTAAAAGTAAAAGGGTAAAAATAATAAAAGACTTTTAGTAAAGAGCCTTAAAGAGCAATATATATCCTCGTATAAGAAAACTTGCACATTTTAATATGAAGGTTGTTTACATGAGTGAAAACGGTCAGTCCTTCAGCCATGAGTGCATATTTATCAGTAAAATAAATGTGGAAATATACTAATTTCAGATTCATTTTTTACAAAACTCAAAATATATATTGTTAAATACACATACAATTATTAAGTTATACTAAGAAATTATCTTTTAAAACACCTTTGAAATTCACTGAAAAAAAGATAATTTTCAGGCAGGTCATAGTTAGGAATTATCAATTAAAAAACTTTAGAAATTCACTGAAAAAACATAGGTTTCAGGGGTGTTATAGTTAGCTGGACATTTCACTCATACAAAACCATTGAAATTCCTCCCTTATAATTGGTTGCACTAAGTATAACTCGCGCGCCCACAATCCACTGCTGATGATGTCACATATTATATCATTCATGACATGGTCAGTGACATCACTGATGACATCTCAAATGACATCACTGATGACATCACTGATGACATCATCCATGTGACAATCAGATACACCTCATCATACACTAGTATAACCTTTCATCACTCACTGTAAAAAACAGAGTACCATATTTGAATCCATTGACACACCAATACAATTTTCTGAAATTCCACTCAGTGATTCCTAGATCGTCACACTCATCTAATCACTTGCCTATAGATTCACTCATACATGCTAATAAAGATCAATAGAACACTATTAAACATACTTATGAACCTATATCGACATTACACACCAGCACACACCCTATTCACTTATGTAGCCATCCTACCCACTTATGCAAACAATTGATCATACTTACATTTAATAAGCTACGCACTTATACAAACACCACTTTATTTATTCATATAGGTAATAACTCATACTTAGTGTTTTTATAAAATCACTATTACAAGTATACAGTTTTCGATACTGTCACTCATACAATCACTGAGTCGTTGCACATATATCATTGAGAAATATATTTACTAATCAACACACCCATAAAGAGATTCACTCACCCAAAACAACTGTTGTCACATACAGTCTTAACCTTATATCTGTACTTAATCAACTATTTACACATCTTTAGACAGTTACACACCTTCCGTCCAACTACACACACATTCACTCATACACATACTCTCTAAACTAATTAAAATCTAATATAGAGTTTCACATACCTAGTAACCTACTTATGCAGTAGTTTACACAACAAGACACAGAGTGAAACAAATATTCACACAGTTAAATCACTATCCCATATATTTAGTGAGACACTTTAAATTACTCACTTACACAGTCAATTACAGTAGTAGTAAATCCTCCATCCAGACCCTTCTACATCCACTCAGACTTCAATGCAGATTCCTACATATATAATAATTATATAAATAACAAACCAAACCACATTCACTGAATGATCATCAGTGACGTCATTTGAGTTGTCATCAGTGATGTCATCAGTGATGTCACTGACCATGTCATGAATGATGTAATATGTGGCATCATCAACAGTGGATTGCGGGCGCGCAAGTTATACTTAGTACAACTAACTATAACGGAGAAATTTCAATGTTTTTTTATGAGTGCAATGTCCAGCTAACTATAACACCCCTGAAACCTATGATTTTTTTAGTGAATATATATATATATTTATATATATATATTCACTGAAAAAAACATATATATATATATGGTCATACAATGTTACTGTGTTAAGTGTCACATCTCTTTGCCTGCATTAGAATGCTTTGCATGCCAGGTTCTAAGCTGGAATGTGTGTATTTGAGGTGGTGACAGTTGGTTGTTAAACTGAGTAAAGCCAGGAGTGTCTGAATGTACTCCCTAGGCAACTCCTTACTTTGTATGGAATAAACCAATTTATACAATCACTTCTATACTGTAGCTGTAGCTAAATTACCACAGATTTGTTGGTGATGACTTGAGCTGCCTTCTGAACCCTGCTGGCCTCTTCGTTTTGCTGGTGCCCCATAGGAGGCACATCTTGTATGACTGTCTATTCTGGAGTTAAAGAGGAGCAACAACACTTCTGGGCTGCCTTTTTGTTCCATTTTTGTTTATATTGAAAATTCCCAATGGCTTAGGTGTGAGGGGACCACTGGCACCTCTGTGAGTACTGTTATTTTCCTTTTCTGAAGAAAGAAAAAGCTGGGGTGCTCCTTATAAGTAGGAGGCGAACATATTGCACATTATTTTGATATCTTCTATTTTTTGGGCCTTAAGTGGATGTATGTCAGTACAACGCAATCTTTTAGATCACGTTACTTTACAACGTAGTTATTACAGCGCAAGTCATTACAACGACTTGCGTTGGAGGGCGCGGGTTGAGGAATATTATAATTTTATATTCCAACACCAGTCCACGTAACAGTAGGGAAGGTGTTGGAATATAAAATTACAGTATTCCTTAACCAACAGTGCCATCCAGCGCAAGTCGTAGTAACGACTTGCGTTGTAATGGCAGCGTGGTAAAGGTCGTGCGGTGTAAACACTGCATTGTAAACGACGTTTAACGTTGCAGTGATATGCTGTCTGAGCTTGCTGAGGATTCCGATCTTTGTTTCCCAGGTCATATTGCCTTGGGTTCTCAGGGCTCATAGTTTTATACAAAGTGATTAACCTGATATTTGTGCATGTCTAAATGCAGTACATTCAGCTCAAACATCCTGCCAGTCATTTTGAAAGTATTTTTACACAACACTTTCTCTTGCACGTCACACCTGCCATTTTAAGCCTAGAATGACAAGCACACTAATATTTTATCTCCTGCAATGTCAACCTCCCTCAGCAATTTGGATCTTTCTGTTTCTACATCTTTTCTCCAGTGGTCACATTCATTGAAATACACCTGTGTTTGGCACCCATATTGGAAGACCTTGGATTACAATAAAAAAAAAGTATCATTCTGCACCTCTTCTGGCTTCTACTGCTAATTGTGGATATTAAATGTTATCTTCATCAGTGACAAACACTCTAATGGAAGTAACAGCTTGTTTTCTTTGTTTATCTCCTGCACTTAACAAAACTGTGATATTATCTATCTACAGTTGTAAAGTATATTTCTATTTTTAATTATTTATTTACCTGTGACAAGCACACTAACAATTTCAAGGTTTCACTTAAATAAAGACACCATGAGGAGAAGTATTGGTGTCTCCTACCCATAGAGAGCCCTACAGCCTTTGAAGACTCAAAGGTCCATCACCCAAAGCACCAGGAGGTGTGTTTGCAGGCTGGGAGCCCTGGGGACAAGGTCTCCTGCATCGGTCTGATAAGTGCCTCTCAAATTGTGCAGCCCACGACACCACGAGGAGAGGTCTTGTGGTATCCTACCCCAAAAGAGCCCTTCAACCTTTGAAACTCAAAGCTAAATCACCTAAAGCACCAGGTGGTGCATTTGTAGTCTGTGAGCCCAGGGGGCACAGTCTCCTGCATCAGCTGATAAGCGCCTCTGCAATCCCGCAGCACGGGGCACATGTGGAACACACCAGTGAATGCACCTGAGAGTTAGGGATGGGTCCCATCTTTAATGTCTACTGTCTGACCTGTCAGTGTTAATCCTTGATCTACTGCCTCTTCAAGGCCAAGACTTGTGCAGCGGATATTTTACAGCTGACGTGACTTTGCACTATCCTACAATGGACAAATGGAAATTGAAATATAGGTCCAGTGGGGCCTCAAAGATGGTGAAAAAACTATGGGAGATAAAGTGTTGAATAACTGTGTGGCTTATTACATTGATTATTTGATAGAAGAAGTGAAGCTCCTCCACAGTGGTCAGACTTTCCCCAAGCACCATGATTTAGGTCGAAAGGTGCCAGATACCTAAAAAAATACAAGCCACCTTCTGAGAAAACATTGTCTGGTCTTCCATCTCCCCCTGTGGGCAATGAAGTGGGTCATGCAGTCCGTTTAAATGTAGCTGTGGTGTCAGGTTTACTTGATTTGCTGCCACCATGTAATGTCATAGAACATGTATTTGATTCGAAATCTATGACAGTGGTTGTGGTACCTGAAATCTCATGCTCTAAACGCTTTAGATTGCTGGCACAACCAAATTGTGGAAATCAGGATGTTATAGTGACCAACCCTGTTGTAGCAGGGACCAGGAGAATGGTTAACGGTAAAGAGTAGAAACAAACTGTGTATGCCATGCGGAAGTTGGCCAGCTTGTAGAAAAAAGCAAGTAGGGCATTGGACCAGAGGAAACCAGATGGGAGCAGTCCGCCCGGGGTTCTGACCTAAACAAAAGTTTTGTACCATTCCAGCCATCACCATAGAGGTTCTAAGGGAGGGTTTCACCAAAAGGCAGGATCAGTTGTTGCCTCCTTTTAAACAGGCACCTGTCTGACACAGATTAGAGGAGACTCTTTTGAATGTGGCACAATATGCTTCTAATAATTGCTACATGAAGTATCCTTCAAAAACCTATGATCCAGGCAATTTTTTTTATTAAGGCATCCTCGCCATCAGATGGTCAGGCTGTAGGGGGACTTAAATCTGGATTTAAATACACTTGAGCAGTGTCATAAAAAGGGTTGATATAAAATCGAGAGATTTATTGGCTGTGAAAATGTTTTAAATTCTAAGGGCAAAGGGCCTATTCTTTTGGTAAATATCTACAATAGATTTACTTCTCTGAATCAGCATTCACCCACTTATGTAGGTCTGAATGAGCTCTTGCAAAGTAATGAGGAATTAGCCATGAGATAGTAGCTGAGGACCTGAATACCACATATAAGGCCCTTAAAATGATAACTGACCTCACTGAACAAGAGGATAAGGAGAGGGGGGTCTTCAGGCTAGGCTAGAAACACGAAAGTGGCATTTTTAAAGAGCATCCCTTGCACTAAAACATGGCCTTAGAGCCTGCAATGGACAAACCAGCTCAGATAAATATCTTAACCCTATTTTTAAGCAGGTGAATTGCAGAACAGGAATTTACTATATCTTGCTGGATATATCCCAGTGGCATCTGTTGCTTGATATGCAGATAATGGAATTATTAGACAGTGACCACAATGCCTTGGCATTGGAATTGACCCACCCCTTCAATTCTCCCCTGGTACATACAGAGGGAAACATAATTGACCCAATAATTCATAGTAACAGTAGACAGAGGATCAAGTGGCCCAAAGTTGAGGAGGATGTAGCTGTTTTTGCCCAGATCTAGTCTGTTGTTGTGCAATCATTGTGTGATTTAAAGAAAATAAATATGAATATGAAGTTCCAAAAACATTTGAGATATATGCTAGATTATTTGCTCAAATTAAACCTTTTTTCTTTAAGGAAAAGAGGGATAAGTTGACTATTAACAACAAAGCTCAATGGTATGACGAGCATCGTAGGGCATCAAGGGCCGAGCTGAAGGCCGGTTTGAAAAATGGCCACAGGTCTTTTGTGGTAGAAAAAAGCCAAAATTATAAAACAGGAAAAAATGCAGCTAAAAGAAAAGGGGAAAAGGCACTATGAAGAGACCTTTCCAGTGCAGCAAAACTCAAAGTTATCAAGCAGTTTTGGCACTTAATAGCCAAGGGATCGAAGAGCCAAATAATTGAAGAAGTGTAACATATCCAACCACACTATTGGATTCTTCACTTTAGTTCAAGCTACACAGCCCAGAGAAACTCAAAGGGGTGGCAGATGGCAATGATTCTATTGAGCTATCTCTAAACTTGTGTAATGTCAATCAGATCATTTTCAGTATAGAAGAGACTAGGGTGGCTCTTAATTCACAAAAAAAGTAAAAGCACTAGATTTAGATACAATTCCGGGTGGCCTCTACCTTTCTGACCCAGAAGTGTGGTGTGTTATCCTCAATCAATGCTTTAATGCAACTTTAAAGGGGTATGAGTTCCCAGACACTTAGCTGTGAGCTGAGGTGGTCATTGTATTTAAAAAAGGTGTCAAAGGGGACCCATTAAATTATAGGCCTATAAGCCTAATTGACATCTCTCATAAATTGTTCGGCATGCACCTGCTAGGGAAGCTAAAGGAGTGAATGAACAAGAATCTGATACTGTGGCCCCTACAAGCTGGATTCTGAAAGAGCATGAATACCGTTATCCAAATATCTATTTTTATGGGAGTACGTGACCATCAAAAGAGAGCATATATGTGTGGTATTCATGGACTTAGGAGATGCTTTTCATCTCATCCCTAGAGGAAAATTGTAGTGAGCGCTTGAGCAGATGGGGGTCCCCCAAAGCCTTTTGCACAACATTATAAAACTCATTACAAAAAACTATTCTCACATATGGATCCTACGTGTGAACTCACATAACATGTTAGAGTGAACAGAGAAGGGCCGCAAGGCTGTGTGTTAGCAACGACCCTGTTCACCCTATATATTAATGGGATGATTAGTGGATTGTGATGGTGATGCCCCAGTGATAGCAGGGCAGGTGTTGTCACTGTTATTTGATGATGACATACTATTAGTCTTTACTTGACCAATTCTTGCGAGAGAGGGGCTGAAAGTCAATGTACCCAAAACAAAATTCATGACTTTCAACCCTCACAGATCATTTAGAGGGCATGTCAAACAGGGTAATACCTATTTGGATCAAGTTAAACCATTTGAATACCTAGGGGTTAGTTGGCAAATACATTATCATGGACACCACAAACAACCAAGAGCCAGCTGGCACATCAACATATAAGTTCTGGAATATCCAAAAGGTTGAATTTTAGGACAGCTTTACTGGCAATTTAAATTTATCGGGCACAGGGAATTGGATCTGAATTGTATGGCGCTGATCTTTGGGGCTTGAACAACATAGGGATAATTGAAAAGGTTGAGAATGTCTTTATGAGATCTGTGCTTGCACTTTCTCGAAATGCACCCCTAATCCCTATAGATTTGGATTTAGGCTTAAAAAAATATTGCTCATGTGGTGGCATTTCAGCCCCTAGTCTTTTGGGTCAGAATATCAACCAATGATTCCCTACGTATGCTACGCCAAACGTTTCGTGAGATAATTGTATTGGTCTCCAAAGGAAACATACCATGGTTCAAGTATTGTCAAGTAATGGCTAACCTGATTAGGGATGATTGAATTGTGGTCTATATCTGAGCACATTCAGAAAAAATCTCTAGTTTGCTTAAAAAAGAAATACTCAGATTACATTAATGAACACTGGTTAGGCCATACTAATGCACCTTCAGGAAGAGCCTCAAGACATGGCTTTTTGGCTGATCTGGAGCTGCCCCCTTCCCCCCTCAGCACCTTGAGACCCTCACGGATGAGTAGCGTGCTTTATAATCCTTTGATTGATTGATTGATTGATTGTAGGGTGGTTTTCCAGCAGAATTCAGGAGTTCAAGGACAAAATGAATGGGGAGGTTTACTTAAATCAAATTGAGCCCCCACGGGCAAAATCTCTGTATCTGGAATTTAGATATGGCATGTTCCTGGTAAATGAATATTGTAGTACATTTTTGGGTAATAATATTTCTACGACTTGTTCTGGTTGTCTGTTCGACCAAGAAACAGTGGAGCATTTCTTGGTTTTTGTCCTAAATACACCACTTTCAGGAAAACATGGCTAGCCTGGCATGCCAGATTCTATCAGTAAAACATCTAAATGATGCTGTCAGAATCTTTGAGAGCAAGAGTATGGACTGGCTGATGTTTGCTCTATCAAGGTATTTGTTGTACGTCTGGTGGCAAAGATAGAAATGCAGAAATTAAAATTGCAAACATGTGAATTTCCTTATCCTGCCCTGATGGTCTGTAGTCCTCTTGTTTCATTCAGGCAAACAACAACATTTTAAGGAATCTGCCAAGAGCAGAGCACTCCTCCCCAATTTTTGATATTTGTTCAATTATATGCACTTGTACTTTATGACTCAAGAAGGATTTTGCTGAAGGATCATTTACCATTGGCTGCTAATTCCTAAATGATCAGTTGAGTTGCACTTTGGAGAAATTATTCGACCAGAGGGGCTTTTTTTTACATTATGTTTGTTTATATATTAGGAAAAACACAGAGAGAGAAAGGGATTTATAGTGGAGCCACTCTTGGTCCCCTAGTAATCGTATGTATGACTATAAATCAACAACCCCACTTGGATCTATGGGGTAGAAATTTGCTACAGCCCATAATTTGATTTTTTTTCAGACGATGCTGGAAGTTTTGAAACCGAGGGTTTACGGTCACCACTACCACAGGTGGGGGTGCACCTTAGCTTGTCCATCCCCCCGTGATAGATTTGGTCCTGAGGAAAGCCTCCCAAACTGCTGTAGGAGGCTGAAACATGTAGACCGGGTATCACTTCACAAGGATGTAACTGGCCAATTTAACCAGCTAAAATATCCACTATCACCTTATTTTTAATCTTACCTTACTTCTCCATGATTAAATACATTTAGGATAAGTCAATGTAATTTTATCTAACATGGTAACACTTCACACTGCACATTCCAAAAAACCCTGCTCTGCTATAGACAGGGGTTGAAGCACACCCAAGAGGCACTCGGCATCTTGGGTGGGAACCCTATAATGAAGCATGTCACCAACTAGGCTGGTGAGTAAGGGTTCTTTTTCAAACTCCTGTTTGACTCCTCATACAATGTATATCATTTGGAATCACTGTTTATATATTAGCATACTTGCACTTTTTAGTGTATGGTGTTATGTTTTTAGTCTTTTATGTATTCACTACAACTATTTTTAGGATTATTGTACTTATATGATGTACTTTTAATGTTTTCTTTTTTAAAACATTGAATATTGAATATTACTAGATTGAATAAAGATTTTTTTCTGTTACAAACAGTCAGAAGCACACTTTAGCTTGTCTAAAAACACATACATTGACAAGCACAGTTACGTATGCTTATCTGGAAGTATATCACTGACATTAATACTATTTGTATTGTACTATTTTTTAGTTTTAGAAGTAATTCTTGCAGTTTTGTGTAGTCATTGTCACAGTGCAGTTGATGGTTCCCCCAACATTATTTCAAGACACTCCGGGAGATCCTCAATTCAGGTGGTCAATGTGGTTTGGTGCATTTGAAAAAAATGGCTGCTTTTACACTTGCTAGGCTTTGAGGAGAGATGCACATTCAAGCACTTACCTCAATTATTTTTGGATGATGTCGAAGTACTTGTGAGTATCAAGAGGCAGTAATAAAACTCGAAATGAGGTTTGATACGCAACCCAGTTCAATAGTTCTAAGGCACATGTTTTTCAAACAGAAAAATGATGAAGAAGCGGACGCCTACATCAAAGCTCTGTGTAGACTGGTTTGTGAATGTTAATTTGCAAATTTCACAGATCAGTTGATCAGAGACCAGTTTGTTTGTCAATGAAAAGATAAATCCGCTAACAACTTTTATCCATGGGGAATCCTTCTTTGGATGACACCATCAAGACAGCAAAAAGTATAGAAATATCCAAGATCTTTAAAAGAACTTGAACAAGAACCTGTAAAGTCAGTGAATGTGGTTAAATACGGCATATCATCTTGAAAACTGCTCATGGTTCACAAGAAAAATGTTACCACCAAATCTTCTGGGTTCAAAATTGAACTGTCTATTTCTAATATGTGTTACCACTGTAGGAATCCCCATGCATCAAAAATGGTAAACCTTGTCTAGCTAAAAATGTTACTCGTAACTACTCAAAAGGTAAAGACATTTTGCCAAGGTTTGTCTGAAGAAAAAGAGCAACACCTTCAGGGCTGTGACATGTGTGATGCAATCTGTGAGGCTGATTCTGAATCTGAAGTGGAGAGGTTGAATTGTCTAGTACTTAATAAAGAAGACAAAGTTTCCATTCGTAGCAACAACCACCATAAAAACACACAGTTCTGTTTTGGGTGATCCCTCATGTGTCGATCCAATTGTCGATATACAAGTGGGTGATAAAACTGCTTTTTGATTCTGGAGCAATAATCACCATGATCACACAAAGATTATTCAAAGACATACTGGTTACTTATGAAGAGCATACAACTGAGCTCCTAGGCTGCATAGAGGAAGTGCTGTAATTCAAAGCAGGAGAATCAAAAGTAACATTTATGTTGATATAAAAGGATTGAACATTCTTGGAAGGTTTAATCAGAGTTTGTTTGGCATGGTCCTTAGACCTAGGGAAAAAAGGACAGTGTTGGTGAGGAAATGTATTCATGTTGCAGAAAAGTGGTACTACAAGTTCCCTGAAGTCTTCTCAGAGATCCTGGGTAAGATTAGGGGATTCAAGCACAAGATCAATGTCAAGGAAGTAGCTGTCCCTGTCAAACACAAACTACAAGGGGTACCATTCAGTGTAAGGGATGATCTTGAGAAAGAACTCAAATCATTGTATGAGCAGGGAATCATTGAACCCGCTGAGTCACCTTTGTAGTTGTTCCAGTTAGTTGTAGCATGCAAGTGTAATGGCCAGCTTCATCTATGTGTTTTAGCTAAGGTCCCTACCTAAGAAATTCTGGTTGATACTGACTCATAACCCAAAATCAGATATGTTTGCTCACACTACACAGGCAGGTTTTTTTTCCAAACTCGGTCTTGCAACGACATGCCACCAAGTAGATTTGCTCCCTGAGTCAAGACACTTTATGGCTTGTATCTCTCCTTTTGGTACATTTCAATATCAACATATGCCCTTCGGGCCTGCCTCATCAGCTCGGTCTTTCATACAATAATGCACAACATTTTGAAAGAGGGGCAAAGAGTCTTGGTTTTTCAAGATGATGTCCTGATTTTTGCCAATAACGTAAACTCACATAAAATCATCTAGGAAAATGTCCTCACATTTTTTAAAGTCCCTGGAGTAATACTCAAAAAAGAGAAATGTCCGTTTTTATGTAGTGAGGTTGATTATCTTGGACATGTAATCTCCAAGGAAGGTTTCAGACCCAGGCCCGGGTTGATAAAGAGTACGCTTTCAGAATTAGACCCATCAGTAGTCTGCTCAGGCAAGGCTCAAAAAATGTGTTTGGGATGTGGAATGTTCAGAAGCCTTTACATGGATTAAAGGTCAGATAGGTGAGAATAAACATCTAAAGTCATACGATCCTTTACCGTGCTGCATCACGGTAGATACTAGCAAATTGTGTTTAGGAGCGGTACTTACTCAAAAGAAAGGGGAGTCAGGGTATACTATTGAATTTGCCTAGTCTGTCTTGCGTGATACTGAATTGCAGTATTCAGTGATTGTAAAGGAATTTCTTGA